>NC_056750.1:790477265-790699765 GCF_019279795.1 Protopterus annectens | reverse complement strand
TTTTGCAGGTTGGATCTTATGAACAAACAGGAGATTGGTTAGACGGTTATTATAATGTAACCGTTTGTTTTACTTTTTTCATATACTTCGAGTGCACATATGCTGATTTTCTGTTTAGGCCTTTTACCTTCATTGACACCTGAATCCCCTAGTCGTGCCTGTCAGTGCCTATTTTTCTTCACGTTTTCTCTGAAGGGGAAGAAGATTGGAATGACAGCAGTCAAAGTCCTAAAGCTGTGATTGATACTGGGCATTTCTTTTAAAGCCTTAATCATCTTCTGCATGCCAAATGTACAATGTATTATGTGGGATGTATGCCTTTGCTTCAACCAACAGTTTTCTACCAAATCATTGTCCAGCATAGCTTGCTTTATAATCAAATTCCCAGCAATCAGTGACCATGCTATAAAAAACGTTTCTACCTAGGGAAAAAGTGATGTCTTACCGTTGTTTGATCCACTCTTCCATAGCCAACTGTTTGGGACCAAGACAGAATTCTAACTGAACACACATTGCCAGTGGCTATGAACTAAGTATTTCTTTATATTTCTCAACTGCCCAGCTTTTTGCCTTATGTTTTTGGTCTGTTCATCATAAAATTTGTGGTTTTCTGGAAAATCATAGAGGACTGAAGTCACTAAATCAAGTCTGCAAAACTCATTATTCTAGTGACTGTCTAAGTTTATACAAGCAATGTTTAAAGTTTGCTGCTATTTTTGGGACTTTGTCCCCAATTATTTTTGACTTTGTCCAGGTATCTTGTGCTAAGAGGTTGAGAGATATGTTATTCTTCCATATTGATAGTAAAACAGATTATTTCTTTAAAAATTCCTGCAGCAATAGAAAATGGTTTCTTTTCAAATTATCAAATTGCTAAGTGTAACATTCTTTCAAATTCTTAGCACTGCAATACATAAGGATTTGCCAAGAAAGGCAGACTTGTTATTTCAGTAGCCCAAATAACCAAAATAAAAAATAAATAAACTTTCTTGCTACCCTTAAAATCCTTTACCATCTCTGTAGCAGTCCATATCTTGAGTATAGTACAGTACCACGACATAAGATATAAAATCTAAAAGACTGCAAACATGGTTTAAAAATCAGTAGTCAGACACCTTTGTAAAATTATGCTTTTATTGGTTTGCTTTATGGAGTTGGCATTTTTCCAATTTCCTTGTGCCTTTCTATGTTGGATTTACCCCTCTGTATTTTATAATGTTTCTAGCTGTGTTCTGTGTGAACATTAATACTTATATCCCTTTTGTACAATCATTATGCTGGTTTTAAGGAACAGCTGATGGTTTGCATGCTGACTTGGGTAACAAAAGACAATAAATAAATTAACTAAATTTACCCAAGGCAGAGGTCAGCCAGCTGCCTCCCACTGGGTAATATGAACATGTGCTTGTACAGCAGGAACAGGAAATGGAACGTGCGCAGAGCTGCCTGGAGAACTGCATGTCACTGGCCTTCAAATGCCTGAGGCTGTTAAGATACAGGCAAGTGCTTGGCCTTGTGTGACTCTTCATAATCTCAAAACAGTTAAATTACTAAAACAAACAGGACGGGAAAGTGGAAATGAGTAAAAGCTGACAGGGTAGAGGGTTAAATCACATCTTTAAACTGAGAACTACTTATAGTCGTTGGTGTTCTCTTTTATTACCAATCTAGCAGTGAAAAAATAATTCTGTCACTCTATGTGTGACTGTGTGTGAGTCATTACATTCTATATCAAAAGGTAAAACTTGTAAGTTTGCATCAACCCTTGCAACATTACTGGATAAAATGAGGTTTCAAGTAGTACATGAACTACTAATTTTATTTATTTGTAGTTTTTTTTCTTTTAACTGGATAAGTGAAATGGCACATCAACAATTCAAACAGAAGCTAGGTCACTGGCTTACAAAGCATAACTCAAAATTTAAGATTATAGATTACCTAAAGAGTTAGCAGAAAAAAATGTAATATTTTTTAGTCTAAGCAAATGTCTACTAAGCAGAAACAAAATGAGTCTTAATTAAGCACTTCTTTCAGAGCACGTTACATACGCTGTATATGATGAGAGCGAGAACACTAATTCGAGCGAAGACTAGAGACAAAGCAGGCGCTCCTTTATTGTAATGCATGGAACACTGTGATTATGCTCCAATGTCTGGGAAAAGACAACTCAGTTAAGAGCTGCTGTAGTGTGAGACTCAATATTAACAATTTTAAGCACCCCCCTGCTTAACTTGTTAAGGTTGGAGACTCATTCTAGGCTGTCAAATCTGCCACTACTGACCAGCAAACAACAGCGGGAGAATTAAAAACAGATTTGTTTCTGCTTGCTGTCCGTACCGATAACATGTCCCTGACTTACTTTTATAAACTTAGAAAGTAGCTAGAATAACAGGATGTGTGTTTGCCTGCATTTTTCTGAAGTCTGAAATTCAAATGTACGTCATTATTTAGTGACTTCAGTCCGCAGAGATTTGTCCAAAAACCAAAGATTTTATTAGGAACAGACCAAACATATGAGGCAAAAAATCTGGACATTTGAGAAGAATGGCAAGCTGCGTGTAAACATAAGGCACTGTGTAGCGCTGTTATTCTGACAGTGCTCACCAAGTGCTTTATAGCTTTGAAAGCTGGCAAAGCAATTCGGTTTTTGTTTTTTTCCCCCTTTTCTGTAACTAGTAGCACATGGAACAGGTAAAGGTCAATGCACTAAAAGAATTATTTTATGATCGGGTCTCCAATCATAACATGTTTATTATGCGCTGTCAACGTGGATGTCAAGCTTCATTTCTCGAGCTTTGTTTTCAAGGTGAGTTTCTTGGCATCCATGTCTCATACACATAATGAACAGGTTGTGATCGGCGACCTGCTCATAATCTTGTATCTAATAACACTGGGTGGTCTCTAAGGACTCTAGAAATAATGGACCTGCCAAGAACATAACTGAAAACTGTTTGTAGGATTGAGGTTCCTTTTCAGTATTCAAAGTAGGTGTATTGAATTGTATCTTTGTTGCAGTTTTAGTTGTCTGAAGTATTGTAGAATTTTGAAAAAAAATTCTAACATTGTAGCACTTTGTCATTTAGCTTTTTTTTTACCAAATTTGAATGCTAATGACCAAAGAATTGTTAGAAAAATGGAAGATGTTCCTGATAAATGAATTTTCTGTTGATTGTGAAGTGTTACTCCACTTCTCTTTTCTTGATGTACTGGAAAATATTAGAGTTCAACCAAACACCCTAATAATGGGCGATTTCAACTACCCCACCATTAACTGGGAAAACTACTCATGTACCAACTCCTTAGCTCAACGCTTTCTGGAATTCATAAACTCCAAAGCCCTGGATCAACTTATCGACACCCCCACCAGGGGCAACAGTATCCTAAATCTAGTCATTACCAACATGAGCGACCGGTGATCCACACCTGAAGTCAACACCTCATTGCTCCGATCCGACCATAAGCTAATTACCCTAGATATCCACATCCTGCCCCCACCCCCCATTAAGGAAACCATGGTTAAAAAATTTCTCCAAAGCCAACTTCATGCTTCTTAAGACAGAAGTGGTGAATTTCATGACACCCATGCAGATGGACAATACAGTTACGACTACTGAATCCTACACAATTGCACTTTATAAGCACTTACATGAGTGCATGGATCGTGCTATCCTAAACAGAACCAAGACGCTATCCTCCAAAAAAAGGAAGCCAATCTGGTGGTCCCCTGCCATAAACAAACTGTACAACAGAAAGAAGAAACTGTTGCAAAAGAGAGTAAAATCCCATGAGTGGAGGAGCTCCCTGGTAAGCCTCAGTAAGAAGCCGCGATCCCTGATAAAATCCTCCAAAGCTAGTTACGAAAACAAAATCGCCACTGATTCTAAAAACAACCTCAAAGCATTCTATAGCTATGTCAAGAATCTCAATGGCAACACTGAGATCTGCTCTGAGTTACAGCACAATGGCACTAAATATACAGACCCAACTGATATTGCCAACATCCTGACAGATAGGTTTAGTGCTAACTTTACCCCCCTCTCACCCCCTAAAGAGCCCATCTCTGTACCGGAAGAATGCAAATTTCCTGTAATCACGGCTGCACAGGTAAAAACCACAATCTGAAAAGCCAAGAACACAACATCCATGGGATCAGACAACATCCCAGGCTGCGTTCTACACGAACTACAGAATGAACTGACACCCCACCTAAGTACCATGTTCAATCATAGCCTCACCTCAGGCTTTGTGCCTACTGAATGGCGCACAGCGACAGTTATCCCACTCCACAAGAAGGAGCCACCACGGACCCCGGGAACTACCGCCCCATTAGCCTGACGAGCCTGGTCTGCAAGGCCATGGAACATATCATCATGGAACTTATAAACAAAGACATTGGTAATCTCCAAACTCTGGACCCCACCCAGTTCAGGTTTATAAAAGGCAAATCATGTCTCCTAAACCTGATAGACTTCTTTGAAGCAGTCACCAAAGCCGTAGACAAGGGTAAGGTGGTTCACACAGCCTATCTAGATCTTGCCAAGGCTTTCTACACCATCCCCCACTCTGGAATTATAGATAAACTCACTAAACTAGGTATAAATCCCTATGTCACAAGATGGGTTGCCAACTGGCTCACTGACAGAACCCACACTGTGAAAGTAGCAGACTAAAAATCCGACTTCAGACCAGTGACAAGTGGAGTACCACAGGGTTCAGTCCTGGGTCCTCTCCTGTTTGGTATCTACTTTTCTGAAGTACAGGCTAACACAGAAGGTCTTTGGCTAACGAAGTTTGCAGATGACTGCAAACTAGGAGCCATAATCGAAACTCCTAACGATGTGGACATCCTATAAAAGGGCGTCACTGAGACAGATGCCTGGTGTCAAAGCCATGGCCTCAAGCTCAGTGCCACAAAGTGCATTGTCATCTCCTTTGGTAAAAACTCTGTACCCATGAACTACAACATAGGCGGTAGTATACTTAACACCGAAAGTGTGATAAGAGACCTTGGGACACAGGTGGAGAGTAGTCTCTCCTTTGATAATCATATCGCCAAAGTAGTCAGGAAATCCTTCTACATGGCACACCTCATCACAAAAGGTTTCTCATCCAGAAAAAAAAGAGGTCATTGTTCCCCTCTACTCATCACTCATTAGACCCATTATAGAGTACAACGCCCCTTTTGGTATGTACCTCACAAGACATCTACAACAACTGGAAAGGCCGCAGAAATATCTCACAAAGAGGATTACCAGCCTCAAACAGATGCCCTACGCAGACCGTCTCAAAAAACTCAAGCTTTACTCCGTCACATATCGCCTACTCAGAGGTGATCTCTGCCTAACATACAAAGTTATGTCAAACCCAGAGCTGTTGGACATGCTCCACTTAAAGAAATCCCAGTCCCTCCGAGCTACACGCTCTAGGGACCTAAACCTTGTCACCACAATAAACAGAACATGCCGGAGGGATAGATTCCTGACCCAGAAACTTCCCATACTCTGGAATAAACTACCTATCTATATCAAACAAAGCTCCTCATTAGCACTCTTCAAGAAAAATCTTGATGATTGGATGGGAAATAGGAAATTCACCCCGGGGATCACATCTGTGGTTCTGCTCGACAGGGGCACAGGAAAATAATTTTCTTGGGTGGCAATAGCCAGGGTACCTTTTTGGCTGGGCTTGTATAGGCCCCAGGGCCGATAGCCTAGTACCAACCTATGAACTTGTAGTCTACCAATGAAATGAAGAAACTGTACTGCAAAACCTGTCAAAATGTTATTGTTTCAATTACTTTTACAATCCACTGTCACTCCATGTCTTATTTGCAGAAGAGTGGGGTTTCTATTCAGTTCATAGGCACCTACAGTACGAATAGCCGCATCGACACACATGAGCTGGTGAATAAGCAGCCATGCAATTTAGTAATATGGCAGTAACTGCACAAAGGAATATGATATACATTAGAGCATCTAAAATAGTGAGTTAATGTTTGTCAATGGAGAACCCTGTAACTGAGATCCTTTTCTAAATGAACTTTCTCTCTTGTCATTTGGCAGTCTGAATGTAAATACATTGTCTGAAGATACTGCAGTGGTAAAAGGAAAGGAAGCAACAGCTTTTTACAGCACCTTTTATTTATTTGTTAACTAGATAAGTGAGCTAAATTGTTTGGTCCCCTTTCTGCAGTGATGTGCTACAAAATGCAGTGTTCATAGAGTAAACATCACAACCATGAGACTTGATACGTTGGTTAGAGTACAGTTTGTGCAGTACAGTGATGTATACAAATTAAGATAAAGAAAAAAAAATATATATATATATATACACACATTATAATATTGTTATATATATATTATGATATTGCTATATATATATATGTATATATATGTATATATATATATATATATATATATATATATATATATATATATACATATATATACATATATATATATAAATGTCAAATATATGTATATTGTTATATATATTTAGTGATATATATATATATATATATATATATATAGATATATTGTGGCTCATGGGGTGCAGGAGGCTTGCTCCCATAAGCCAAAACAACCCCAAACATTTTTAATAGTGTTACAGTAGCTTCTAGAATGGCTATACCTTGTAGTACATTACACAAATGTGTGAACTCAAGATGTTATGGGCAAGATGTGAGCTCAGGTGATTTGAGCAGATAATGGATCCATATACCAGTTGGAAGATATAGATGCAGATATGTGACTGCAGGAGTAAAGTTTGATATGTTACTGATCAGCACTCAGAAGTATGATCTCTAAACATCAAACTAAAAGTGAAACAGCGACTGTCAAATCTTGCTGTTTCACTGTCACTATTTTCACAGTAGAGCCCCCCAGCTAGGTAAATATACTAATTCTAAGACTCCTGTAATCTTGCAGAAAAGTGAATTCTCTGAGATACCTCAATCTCAGTATTTATTATTTATTAAACTATGTTAATCAGCTGGGTGGACTGGCCCAGGGAACCTTTTCGACCATGAGCTGTACCATCAGACAAACGCAGGGACAGGTTATTGAATTGTATAGCACAGTACCATGTAGTGTAATACAGATTATTGGCATTTACAATGCAGTATGAATAGAAAGCAAGTATCTTATCCCAAGTTGTCTTTTACAGTATAGTAGAAACAGAAATTAAATGTTTTGGTACATCCTTTGAGTTGGTTCAAAAACTGCTTGCACTGCAGAACAGCCAGGTGTTTTTAAATCAGTATAAATGGAAATACTAAGGAGCATGTAGCAAACATGGTAGACGTTTGACAAAGGTAACAGTTGTTGGTATTTTACAGTTTGTATATTTATTTGCTATTATTTACTGGGAAAGTCCAACTGGGTACAATGCCCATTTTCAGTGGAGGCCTGGGAAGAAAGGCTACAAGGCATACTAGTGGATGTACAATATAACAGTTTAAATAAGATCTAAAGAAATAGCTAAAAATACTGAACTGTATTGAAACGGAATGAACAGGAAATACCCATCAAAAATGTAAAGTGTAGTAAGTCTAAGAAGTGACATTAGTGTATATTGCACAAGTGAAGCTTGAAATCATCAGTATAAATGCAATAACACTACTAAGTAGTAGAGTTTGTCAGAATTTGGTAGTTTAAGTAATGATAAGTAACCTAAACTAAGAACAGACGTGCCTGTGATTATCATGGGAGGAGTGTAATAAACGCACTTCAGTAAGACAGAGAGAGCCAGTTAGGAAGAAATTATTTAGTAGATAAGGGGCGGAAATCATGAGTATTTGGGTATTTTTAACCTGGATATTCAGGACATTTGCAAATTTTATTATGATTTAACTGTAGTTTGAGGTCAGTCTTAAAAATGAGGAGATAGTTTATTTCCCTAACATTGAAGGGAATTCTCTATGAGACATTCAATCATTTCCATTTAGCATACACTGTATTTTTATGTTTAGAGCATCATGTATTACCTATGTATTACTTTTTATTCAAGATGGTAATTCATTTCTTTAGGATAGGAATTCCCTAAGAAAGGACTTGTGTTACGAATACATTTGTATGTGCATGCCCCTTTAATTCATTATTGATTGTGAAGTGGCTTTTTGGTGACAAAAAGTATTTAAAATGAAAGAGCAGCTGCATGCCTATGTTCTGAAGAAGTTTGCAATTGTCAGATGAAAGCGCTTAACCTGGGATTTTTTTCTGTTTTTCTGTTCTTGCGTAATAAACTATTTGCTTTGTGTCCGAGCTGAGGAGTTATTGTGGTTGCCTTCCACACCTTTTCTTTTTCATTTACGTTGTTGCCGTGTTGTGTTTTATATATATATATATATATATATATATATATATATATATATATATATATATATATATATATATATATATATATATATATATATATATATATACACACGCACACACACACACACAGGAATAAAGAAATCAGGGGTTTCAGAGGGTAGGTAGTTGATGAAGAATGGGGGGGGGGGTGGCTTGCAATGACTCCAAGCAGAGAAAAAAAACACAAGGGGTTGGGAGGTTTGACCTAATGGTTAAGGTGTTTGCCTTACAAACACAAGGTGCACGGTTTGAGTCTCACAAGGGATAATTGGCTAAGCTTAAAATGGCTCGTAAGGGCAGTTAGCTTAGTACTAATCTATGAAGCTATGAATCTAGCTTGTTCATTCATCAGTGTGATAACGACTGCTACGTATGTGAATAACAGCGACAGCTGCTGAGGGTTTTACCTGGAAAGTGATAACGAGTCAGTGCTACATTGTTACCGACTTACTGCTAATGTGATAATGACCTGCCTTTCATTCCTGCTACGTTACGCATGCTCAGACACGGGTGATAATTGCTGCACATAACCTGTTGACTAGGCATTCATTATATTACCTTGTGCAGCTGTTGTGTAACACAGAATCAATATCAGTAAGAACACTTGAGTAATCCAGTAAAATAGTATAACACTTAGATGTTACTGAGTCCTTCCTCCCACCTAAATTCCACACATGGCTGACAAAGCCAGGAAAATTGCACAAAAAATATGGTAGCTCCATGCTGGCAGCAGTCAAGTAGTGAGAACCTTTATCTCACTCATGCAACTACTGAGTATAATCATATCGCATACTCCGAGGTGATCTCTGCCTAACATATAAAGCTATGTCAAACCCAGAGCTGTTGGACATGCCACACCTAAAGAAATCCTAATCCCTCCGAGCTACACGCTCTAGGGACCTAAACCTTGTCACCACAATAAACAGGACATGCTGGAGGGATAGATTCCTGTCCCAGAGACTTCCTATAATCTGGAACAAGCTACCCATCTATGTCAAGCAAAGTTCTTTATAAGCACCCTTCAAGAAAAATCTTGATGAGTGGATGGGAAATAGGAAATACACCTTGGGTATCACTTCTGTGTCTCTGCTGGACAGTGGCACAGGAAAATAACTTTCTTGGGTGGCGTAAGCTATGAACCTTGTTGGCTAGGCTTACGTAGGCCCTTGGGCCGATAGCCTAGTACTTACCTATGAATAGAATACAAGCAGAAGTGATTTCTTGTCTGCTTAATTTACATTATACTATTAAAGTCACTGGTGTATCTCATGTCTTATATGCTGGCATATTCCAATGTAATTACATTTCTGTGTTGTTTTCTAATGTAATGTAACCAGATGTAATTTGCAGACTTAATTTCTATGTTTCCCCAGTAACTCATCCAGTTGTTTGCATTGTGTATGCACAAGCACCAAAATGACACAATGAACTATTTTGCCCAACAGTCGTTTTTGCAGTCAGACCATGTATACACAAGCACTTCACTGATACGCAGTGAATTCCCCAAGCAACATCCTCATTATTATGTCCAGGTATACATGCACCTAAATGAAATGTGTCCCCAAACAAGCCTTCAGTAACATTTCCTAGTATGTGCAACCACCAGCATGAAAACTTCACCCAAGCAACCCTGTCAGTAGAATGTTGAGGTATGCACAATGTCCAAAATTAAACACTTCCTCAAATGAAACTTCAGTAATATTTCCAAGTATGTACAACCACCAAATGAAGCATTCACCCAAGCGACCCCTTCAATATCATGTATGCACAAGCACCACTTTTCACCGTAAATCATATGCTGAACACAGTGAGCTGAAAAAATTAAAAAAAAAAAAAACGTTTTGCAAGTGGAGCCACACCCCCCCAAAATTATAGTGACACCACTCAGTGGTGGGTGTCCAATATGTCCCATACCTGTGTTAGCTGCCCACTCAGACTGCTGGTGTGTACACCTTTAAACTAATACTTTGTTGAAGGACCTTTTGATTTAATTACAGCATTCAGTCTTCCTGGGTACACACCTGCCATCAATTAAAGAGACTCTGATTAACCCCAAATAAAGTTCAGCTGTCCTAGTAGGATTTTCCTGACATGTACTGAGTTCACTACCTGACGCAATAGCTCTCTTCCTACATACCATTCTAATACCCAAACATCCAATAACCTCCTACAGCACAATGTCCAGAAGCAATTTACATTCGTATTCTTGCATTTGTAAAAGTTATCCTGTAATCTTTTAATTCTGAAACTTTATACTTTTAATGTAATGTAGCTTTTCTCCCCAGGACCAATTGACTATCCTGGTAAACAATGTAACCCCATTTCAATGAGTCAGGCAATAATCAGTATCCCCCTTTGTAATGCAACAACTGCTAAAAAGGCCATCACCACAAAGCAAGAGTCAAGCTGTCTCATCTACAGTGATATTAATTCATAAACACTCAAAACCCTCAGTTTGGCTGAGAAATGATAAAGGCCAATCAAGGTAAGCTAGATGATCAGGCTACAACACAGGGCAAGTGCTAGGACCCTGTTTGGCACAATTATGAATTTACATTAGCTTGTGGGTTATGATGTCCCAAGGTGATCAGCAACCATGCTAGTGAAGTTCAGCCTGTTATGAACACAGATGACAGTTCTAGTAATGCACACTGAAAGTGCTCAATTCCTTCACAGAAAAGGAAAACCTACACATGTGATGGCAGAAGTTCACGTCAGGGAACCTGCAACTTAGAGTCTGTTTTATTACAGACATTGTACTGTCCCCATTATCCATACTGCCATTGTACATCACCCATGTATAGTTTTAAGCAAAGACAGTAATTTGAAACATGCTCCCTTCACAGCAACCACCCCTATTAAAAAAAAGAACCGTCAAATATGCAAGCAAATTCAACAGTACTACCTCTAAGAGTAGATCTCATTCTACATTTGTGACCTACAAATATATACCAAGTACGCTGAACTAGAGCAAGATTAAACTCCTTACCACAGCAGTGCGTTACACCTGTTCTTGTTTTGGTAACCACCTAAACTTGAGAACGTCAAATACAGCTCATGCTTTCCATACAGAAAGCTACACCAAAGCTCAGACGCTAGTGCAAAACCAGCGTTTGGTAGAGCTAAATAATCTAAAGCCAAGCGTTTAAAGCACATTGTGTCAAGTCCGTATCCCATTTAAATCACACTGAAACATGACATGCAAATTAATCTGTTTGGATACCTCAGTCTTAAGACCAGCTGTGCACTTTTCATCCCTCGAGATACCCGGAAATGACATTTCTGCCTCCCACTACAATGTTTATATCATTCCAACTATAGAAACAAATCAGCATTCTGCAGTCTTTCACAAGTCTTCCCCACCCCAAAAGTGCCTGCAAAGTCTTGCTGGCAATTAAAGTTGCTACTAAAGAATCTACAATCTCAAACCTTCCAAGTAAGGCTACAAACAAGTTTCTCGAGCGTTTTACATTTTAATAAATTACTATCGGTCCACCTCAGCTAACCGCCTCAGATGGCACAAGCAAAAGTTCATTATGTCCAGACGCTTTGCAATACAAGGAAACAAACCCAGTAAATACCAGTAGCACTGCTTTTACAATGAAATGTAGCAAATAGTAACGGATGTTAGCTGTATCCTAACACCACTGATTGCACCAAGTAACGAAATGCTCGGCGGAAATTAAACCACTAAAAATTTCAGTTCATACCGTTCAACTTCAGAGTAAGCTTTCTTCCAGCTGCCCTTCACAAATAAAAAAAAATAATAAGTCATACACAGTCTGTTGCAGGATATAAATACCACAACCGACCACTAAACAAGAGCATTTCTTGGGCCAAGGAGAGGAACGCAGAATTAACGGGAACTCTGAACGCCAGAACCGGTGTTGCTCTCCAACTAATCTCCCTTTAATCCGTGAGTGCAGAAGTAAAAGAGAGGGTTCCAGTAGCAGGTAAAATTTCCAAATATCAGGAAAAAAGAAAGGAAAATACTTGTGACTGGTCCCTCTATTTATTGAGGGAAAACAAAAGAAAATAAAGTTGGGGGTGGAGTATTACGCAAGTGGTGGCTCTGATTGGCTGCCACCACTTGCTTTATCAACCTCTTTTGAAATCGGATTTTCGGCTAAAACTTTAATGTGAACTTAATGTTAAAACATGCTGAATCGTAACTATATAAGGTAAATTACAAGTTAAATTACGATTTCAGCATGTTTTACATTAAGCACAACTATAAATCAGCACTAGAGTTTCTTGCGCTTGTGGAAGCCACTCGGGGGTAACAGCTTGCAATTCATATCTTCTCATGGCACGCTCGAGTGTACGATTTCAGCATGTTTTACATTAAACACAACTATAAATCAGCACTAGAGTTTCTTGCGCTTTTGGAAGGCACTCGGGGGTAACAGCTTGCAATTCATATCTTCTCATGGCATGCTCGGGTGTAAGCACAGAGGCGCCATGAGAAGGTACTCTGGGTTAATGAGTTAAATGGGTTTAACATAGTGAGACAGCTTTAAAATAAGCAACGGAGACTCTCCGTTGCTTTTTTTAAAGCTGTCTCGCTATGTTAAACCCATTTAACATAGCGAAACAGTTTGTAAAAAGCAACAGAGATCTTGCTTTCTCCATTGCTTTTGCCTACAGCTCTGATGTACGGCGTAGGAATAAGCATGCGCACTACATCAGAACTGCCGCAGAACACCAGACAGCTGCGGAAGGGCAGCAAGGAGGCATTATACAATGCCATTATTTAAGAAAAGTAATTATTTTTTTTCTTAAATGTCATTGTATAATAGCAATAACCCACTTCTGGATGTGGGCAATGCTGGATTTACCCACGGTTGGCTTTGTCTGGCCACTCGGGCTTCGCCCTAGTGAGCAAACCACGCCATCCGTGGGTAAATCCAGCATTACCCACACCCAGGCGTGGGTTATTGCTATATTATACAATGCTCCATTTTTTATATAATATCTTTATTTATCTGTTTATAAAATTAATTTTCTCGATTTAGTAGCTTTCTTCTTCCATACATTCCACTCTCATCCCCTGTTCTCATTATTAATTGTGGAATGTTCGTCTCTTTTCTAATTGCAGTAGGGTATCCGTTCTTTTTTTTTACAAATACACAATAATTTATAGCAGATCCTCCATTCCTTGCTAAGAATACTTAGTTATTTCTCTTTCATTCAATATTTCCGTATCACAAATGGAGATTAGTTGCCATAAATATTTGCCTTGTTTATTAGCCTTTGTCTCTTTACAACTGATTTCTTCTACACACACATTTTAAACAGGCTTTCATAATTTTGAAAACTCTGTTCTGCCATTGTAGTCAAAACGTATTGTCTTATTTTCAGCATCTTAACTTTCCAATTTGGTTTCTTTCGGTTCCTACCAGAATCTATGTTGGCTCTAACTTTCTTTTTTGATGAGGTGCATGTATTTACCATACTCACCTTGCTTTCACAGTACCAAATTTCTTCTTCTACCAGCATATTCAGGGTTGACCTCACTAAGCTAGTTTTCTGTCCTCAGCTAGCTGTTAAAATAGTCATCAACCCTCTTTTCATCCTTTCATACTTATTCTGTTTTACAGCTGAAACATGACATTTTACAAAATCTTGAATTGGGAGCCTTGTTTTATCGCCTAACCATGCTATCTGAATATTCAGTACATCATATGTTCCTATATTGCATGTCACTGGTTTCAGACCTTCACTCACTCACTTAAAATTCTTTTCCATTAGTCATCAACTTTTGTGATAGTTTCCCAACTGGCCTAGTGTATTTCCATTGAGTTGAATATTTTACTTGCCTTTCTTAAAGTATCATATACATTTTAGAGCTCCGTAAATCTGTTGAAGCTTTCTCAGTTCTGCTAATCCACTTTATTTCCTCTGTCTCCAGTGATCTACCAAAATTACGCCAAGCAACATTTTCAAACCCTTTCTTTAATATAACTTTTTTTTTGTTCATTATAATAGGGATTCCTGTTATAACATTGCTGCTAATCTTTTGATATAAACTCATTTCCTCACTTTTAAGTTATTTTACTTCCACTTTGAGTTATTAATTAATCTCCATATATTTCTGTTATTTCCCATATGTACAACCTGAATGTGTCTCTGTGTTTCTTTACATCCACACAGTACCACCAAATTGTGTCCTACTCGTATAGCAATCCCATGAACAGATGTCAACTTCCACAGGGTAGAGAATGGAAGTCACCTGCAAGGACATCTTGGGTGCAGTTTATTTGCTTTTGTTGTTTATTCATAGACAAATGTGTTTTATTTCTTTATTTGCTGGGAAATTCCAACTGGACACAGGTCCTTTTTCAGTGGAGGCCCGGGGAGAAAAGCTCCACAGAACAATAAATGAGCAGCAGAGTACATGAGCAACTGAATATACAAATAATAGCAAATAATACATACTGCAGCAAACATTAGATATACATACAATATGAAACATAGTAATGAACAGATTTACCAATATTTAGCTAGAGGCCAGGATTTAAAGGTAGGATGTATATGCAGATAGTACTAAGCTCAAATGGATACTGTTCTAAACTCATAAACCTAAATCTTGTATACAAATATTGCACTAAACTTAAACGGATGCAAAGCACATGCTCCACACGAAGGTGAAACAAGCTAGAAGGGCTAATGGGATGGAAGGGGAAGATAGAGGCGTAAGTGTGGAGACTGAGTGAGTAGTATACGTGGTAGTGAGAGGAAGCTAGGTGTGTAAGTCAGTTAGATATGCATTTGGAGTTGAGATGAAGTGAAGTAGTTAAGTATGTTATAACAAGTCTGAGAGATTAAGTGAGGAGGGTAAAGCGTGAGCCAGAGCCTGCAGAGGAAGGAATGCAATGATCAGACGGTGTGAGACAGGGTGGCTCGGAGAAGAGAGAGGAAGGGGAGGTAAAAAGGAGGGTTACAGTCTGGATTGATGCATGAGCATAACCAAAGACTTTTTAAGTGAGTTTTTAGTGCAGTCTTGAAGTGATTGCAAGAAGGCAGTGTGATTATAGAGGGGGGGGGGGGGGATTGTTCCATAATCTGGATATGACGCAGCAGAGTACATGAAGAACAATTGAATATACATACAATAGCAAATACTACATACTGCAGGAAACATTAGATATACATACAATATGAAACACAGTAATTAATGAACAGATATACCAATATCTAGCTAAAGGCTAGGAATAAAGGTAAGATGTATATACAGATAGTACTAAGCTCAAACAGATACTGTTCTAAACCTATATACCTAAATCTTTTCTTTTTTTTCTCCAAGTGTTTTTTATTAATCTTTCAAATAATTCCATTGTATAATAATCTTAATACATTTTCTGATAAGTAAAACAGTATGATTAACTATATACAATATTTATAGTTGGCCTGTATATACCTAAATCTTATATACAAATATTGCAGTAAACTCAAGCAGATATAAAGCAGATGCTCCACACGATGGTGGAACAAGCTAGAAGGGCTAATGGGATGGAAGGGGACGATAGAGGAGTAAGAGAGGAGACTGAGTGAGTAGTATACGTGGTAGTGAGAGGAAGCTAGGTGTAAGTCAGTTGGATATGTATTTGGAGTTGAGATGAAGTGAGGTAAGTAAGCATGTTGTAACAGGTCTGAGAGATTGAGTGAGGAGGGAAGGGGAGGGTCAAGGGTTTTATTTATTTATTTATCCAAGGAAAATATTGTAGCATTGCATCCTGCCTGTGCTGTTTAATTTATAGGTTTCTAATATAGCTAAAAATGACTATTGCTTATATCAGCAGAAATGCACTGGTAGGCATTATATTTTGGTAAACAAAAGCAAATAAAATTAAATTATAAATGCAGCTTTCATCCATAGACAAGTGCTGTGGTGAAAGTACAGGTAGTAATACTGTCATCCCAGCTGCTGTTTCTTTGGAGTAAAGTCTGCTGCCAAGATGTTGAGATGGTAACTCGTTCCCAAACTAAATGAACCCCTGCCCTTGCAGTACTTGAAATAGTGTACCTGTGAATGCACAGGTTCTAACCGTCTTACCTTAGTTGCTGTTCCTGTGGAGCAAGGTTTGCTGCTGCTGAGATGTTAACCTGTCCTCACAACGACTAATTCTTAGCCTTCGCATTACTTGAATGTAGCACTGCAGACGTAGCTTCCACAACATATTAACCATCTTGTTGATTGCTTCGGTAGAGTATCCTTCACATGGGGTGAGAGACACTCAGGAATAATAGAGAAAATCTCCCATTAGGGAATTAACCCCAACATTGCCAGATGGGTAGCCAACTGGCTCACCGACAGGACATATACTGTCAAAGTGGGTGACTTCACCTCTAGGAAAAGGCAGTCACCAGTGGTGTATTCTGTGCTGGCCCCTTATTGTTCTAAATTTATTTCTCAGAAGTCCAGGCAAACTTCCACAGCCTGTGGCTGACCAAGTTCACTGACTATTGCAAATTGGGAACAATCATTGAATCCTCTAATGATGCTAATATACTGCAGACAGGGTTTACGCAGACAAATAATTGCTGCCAAAGCCACGGATTAAAGCTAAATGCAAAAAATGCATTATTATTCCCTTTGGGAAAGCTGACATCCATGGTAATTACATTGTAGACAACCCCCCCCCCTCAAGTGTAGACACAGTGGTACATGATATGGGCACTCAGGTTGATAGCAACCTGAACTTTGACCACCACGTATCCACAGTAGTAAGGAAATATTCTATGTGGCACATCTTATAAGTAAAGGCATCACATCTAGATCTAATGATGTTATAATTCTATTATACTCAGCCCTTTCCAGACCAGTAATTGAGTACAGTGCTCCCTTTTGCATATACCTCCCCAGACACCTGCAACAATTGGAGAAACCACAGAGGTTTCTTACCCAGAAATTGCAGGGTACACAAAACAAATCTTACGTGGAAAAACTGAAAGCCCTGTCACTGTATTCTGTCTCCTACAGGTTGCTAAACGGTAACCTGGCTTACAGGGCAGTCTCTGACCTGGCTCTGATGGAAATGCTACACATTTGTAAATCAAACTGCAAGATGGTCACTTGCTCCAGCGATCTTAACCTAGCTCTGACATAAACAGGTCATGCTTGAGAGATAGATAGATCTCCCAGAGACTAATACTTCTCTGGAACAAGTTTCCAATTTACGTGAAACAGAGCACTCTCTTCAAACCTACCCTATATCAATGGATGGGTGACCTCATATTCACTCCTGTGGTGGCACCCACGTCCCTCCTGGACAGAGGAAGTTGGTATTAAATACTATAGACCCTTACCTGTATGAATTTTACTCACCTAACTACCACCAACTGGAGCAACTCGAGATGAATATGGCTAGGTTTGTAAGGGCTCTAGAGCCATTAGCCTAGTAACCTTATATGAACCTATGAACATTTGAAGTATCTCTTTCTTCCTATTACCTTGACTGTCCACGTTGCCTGATATCCTTAGCTGACTGTAATGGGCCTCATCCCTTCTAGCAACAGGGGTGAAGCATTGTGCTATCTTCTGTAGTCCGTGCACAGGTGCTCAAAAAGTATCTTACTATAAACTGTTCACTACCATTCATCTACATATTTTGTGATCTAATGTCTATTTTCATCCGATTCAGCTATAGGCTGTCATATCCAATCAGATCCAACCTCGGCACTGGCTCAGAAGCTTTTGAGGTCTAGGGTGCTGACTCCTCCCCTACCCATAATTCCCTTTACTGCACCTCAATACCTCAGATCTCATTTGACACCTGAAAAATTAGGTCATGTTTACAAGGGCTTGCCATTGCTGTCTCCTTTTTCCTGGATAATCTCTTATTATAGTTCACTGCTTCCTCTACCGGGAGATTTTTCTCTTCAGTTGTGGGTGTATAGTGTAGGTTAGAATTTAAAATTAGAAGTACAAGGAGAAGATGAAAGAGAAGGAAAATTCAGATTTGGAAAGATCAAGAAAGTGTTGTCTGGATCCAAATTTGTTGTCCAGGTCAGATCCAAATGTTCCTTGATGGTCTGAGCCGACATTTTCTTGGATCCGTCCATCATCTTCTTGATCCTGGTTCTTTCTGGATCCAGTAAGTCTGAGTCCATGCTCACTCTTCCTCCAGTAAAAGAGGTATTTGAGACCATTAGCATTGGCTTCTTGTACTCGGTCATCCAGAAGCTTAACCAAACAAGACATCAACGGGATGATGAGGAAGTTCCTTAAAACAGAGATCCAGCTCAGGGTTCTCTCGGGTACTGTCTTCTGAGAACATGCTGAGTCCTGGGCCAACTACCTCTCTCCTTCCTTCTCTGATCCTTGTCCACCCTTTGGACCTGACTAAATTGCACCTGATCTGTCCTGAAGCACCTTTGTCAAAGCTGATAGTCTGAGTTACTTCAACTTTGACAGCTTGCATTTTTCTTTCAACTCTGATATGTTCTGATATGGAAGCGACTCTGAGTCAAAGCTTCGGGGCTGAGCCGCAGGGGGATAGGTCAACACTGAAGTTGTTAGAGATATCTCTTCCCCTTGATACCTCAGCACCTGGTACTTTGCCATCGAGATCAACTTTGTGGTTGAGACCCATCGGTTCTGAGATTTCTTTTCTATATGAGGATAGCAAGAGGCCTATGGAGCTGTTGATGTCCTTAGCCTTCAAGGATTTTGAGTGCTTCCTGTCAATGCAGAGGAGAAGACACAGCCATCCAGTTCAGTTCCATCCCAACCCTGGCAGAAATTAGCTTCTACTTCACATCTACCTGTCAGGATATTTGCTACATTAGTTTCCATTCTAATTTGGATCTTTCTGATCTTCCTCCAGACCCAGTACATAAGGAACAGATGTGCAAAAGAAACAGAGACTTCTCCAGAGTCTTTCACTGAAGACACAGACTTAGACAAAGGCAGAAACTCCTACAGATGCCCCTTAGAAGATGTCACCTTCAGTGATATCCTTGAATTGATGAAGCAAAGGGGGAGTGTTCCACAGATAACCCTTCACCAGGTGAGTCTGTGTTGCTGGAAATCTTTGGTTCTGGCTCAGCACTGGCCTGGGTATTACCGTCTATTAACCCACTCATTGTTCTCAATGGACATGGAAGGACCTTGACATGGTGAAACTCATTCCCATAAAACCCGACAGGATTTTGGCAGTACCCAAAGAGAAAAAGCATTGTAGCAAAGGTCGACCTGTGGATGCAATACTGATACCGGCATACACTAAAAAGGAACTCTTGGAGCAGAGTTCCTTGGTCCATCCACCTAACAGTCTAGGGCTTTGGAACATTTTGGGAAATGGATGTATGCTTCAGCAACTTTTGCACTTGGGGCACTGAATTACTGGGCTCACATCATCAGATTTCAGAGAGAATTGGTCGAGGAACTTTCCAAGTCTCTCTAGGATAACCTGCCAGCAGATGTTCAGAAGACCATGGACTGCTAGCTTTATCCCATTCAGTCTCCTTCCACTGTAGCCATGTGATTGCTTTCTAATGCAGCTGATGGCACTGCCAGAGCAGCAGGCACCAGCGCCACTATGCTTTGACACACCTGGATTTGTATTTGTGACTTCATGGAAAGCTTTAAGACTTTCTTTGACAGTGCCCCCTTTGTTGGCTGTACTCTGTTTCGACCAAAAGTAAAAGACACATTAACCAGGAGTCAGAAAGATGGTAAGACTCTCTGCAGTGGGATTCCATTTTTCCACCTCTCAGAGAACCTACTGTAGGAATCAGAGGGTTGGGAAGAAAATATGGTTTTGTAAATCACAGAGCTCTTATTGGGACAATCCTCGTGATAGACCCTCTTGTGGCAATGGAGGAAACAACTACAATGGACGTCACTCTGGAGGCAGAGTTGGACATAACCAGGAGTTTCGCTGTCCCTTTACCGAACAGCCCTTTTAGCACCCCTGAAGGGTTGACTGACTACCATAATCTGGAGGCTGTCAGGGTGGCACTTGTCTCTGTACCCGTAAGCCTGGCAGAACATAACAATGGGTTCTTGGGTGTCAAACATAATTTCCAGGGGGTGTTCCATACCATTTTACCTTCCTTCTATGAAGAAGAAAAACATTCCCTATGTTCCAACCAGTCAGTGGGAACTTGCAGCAGAAGATGTTTACAAGCTGCTTGAAAGAGAGAGTCATCCAACTGGTCCATGAAGACCAGTTAGAGTCCGGAGTTTACTAAAGGTTCTTTTAGTACCCAAGAAAAGAGAGGATCTCAGACCCATTATGGAACTGAATCACTTAAACCAATATATGAAACAGACAAAAATACCAGATGACCACAATTGGGTCCATTTTGCCTCTTCTGAGGAATGACAATTGGATGTGCTTCACAGATTTCAAGGATGGCTACTATCCTATAAATATAGAGAAGCATTCAAGGAGAGTCCTCCATTTCTGTCCGGGGCCAATATTAAATATAGAGAAGCATTCAAGGAGAGTCCTCCATTTCTGTCCGGGGCCAATATTAAATATAGAGAAGCATTCAAGGAGAGTCCTCCATTTCTGTCCGGGGCCAATATTTATGAATTCAGAGCCCTGCCCTTTCGGTCTCACCAAAGCCCCAAGGGTGTTTACCAAGATGATGACAGCTTGTCTTTGCCTGCTAGGGATCCATGTTTTCCCATATCTCAGTGACTGGCTGCTCACCACTACCTCCAGTTACCAGTTATCAAACCAGCAGACCCTTGCTCCATCTGATGCAAGAACTACAGATCACAGTCAATCTAACCAAAAGTCATCTTACTCCTACTCAATAGACAGAAATTATTGAATGCCACCTGGATTCAAGTTTACAGATCACCAGGCACCTCCACTGCAGGGTGCTCCTCCTGTGCCTAATGCCCAGTCATGTCCATCACCCTTCTCCTTGGACAAGACCAGTTCTCTGCCTCTTAGTCCTAATGGCTTCTACAGTCCTCATGGTACCACTAGCCATATTTTACATGACAGTGCTTCGATGGACTGTAGTGGTGCAATGGTTCCAAAACATTCAACCACTTCATTTAGAAATTCATTTCACACAAGTCTACAGGCAACACATATCCTGATGGATAAAAATCTCCTTCAGTGGCAGAAGGACAGCCATTCCATATGGATCCACCTTTGGCTGTAGTGACCACGGACACATCCCGTCTAGGGTGGAGGGACATTTTGAAGGGAAGACAGTCCAAGGTACATGGTCACACACAGAGGCCAAACTTTACATGAGTAACCTGGAGATGAGTGCATCCTCCTAGCACTGCAGTCATTTCTGGGTGCCCTCCCCAAGAGTGTAATATCTGTACAGTCAGAAAACATGTCAGTAGTCTGGTACATCAACAACATGCTCCTATCCCCTATGTTGTGATGAAAGGCCATGAGAGTTTGGCAGTGGGTGATATCTTCTCATCACTGTTTGATTGCAACACACATATTGGGGATGCCTAATGTGCAAAAATTAAATTAGATAAATTGAGCAGGACTGTCTTAATGCTTCATGAGAGGTCCCTCAGTCCAACAGTGACCCCCTTGATTTTCTGTTGCTTGGGCCAGCCTTGCTGCAATCTTTTTTTGCATCTTACCTGAACAACATTTGCAGCAGTTACTTTGTCCTGATCCCTCTGCAGGGACATTTACTGAGGGATGTTCTAATGCAAAATTGCCCCCCCCCAGTCTCCTTTATGCTTTTCCCCCATTGCCCTTAATGAACAAATTCATACAGAAAACAAGACTGTGCAAGGCCAGAGTGATCCTCATTGCACCCTTCTGGCCTCGACAGATGGAGGTGTCCTTCCTGTGGCCTCTAGTAGTAGATGCATCATGAATGATCGATCAGTATCCAAACTACCTCCTCCTGACCAGAAATCCATGAAGGTAGATGCTTGGTTCCTTTAGATTTCACCTTAGCCAGAGATGCCAAGCTCCCTACTTCAGTTGTCCAAATCACATCAGCGTCCCAAAAAACAGTCCACTAAGAAGATCTATTATAGTAAATGGAAGAGGTTTTCCTCTTGTGCTATGTCAAAAGGTTTAGATCCTTCCTCACTCCCTATTCCTTTCATTTTAGAATTCTTGTTTGAGCTTTTCCATAATGGCTGTAGCTATTCCACCACCAAACTGCAAATGGCCAATTTTTCAGGCTTTCACATTGAGCAGAATGACATCTCCACAGCTTCCTTATGAATATCAAAGGCCTTTTTGAAAGCAGCTTTTCTCCTGTGACCACCTGTCAGATTCAGTACCTCCTTGGGATATTACTTGCCATGCTAAAGGCATCGACTTAACTGCCCTTTGAACAAAAAGCATCAGTTGATTTGAAGCATTTTTTCCTGGTGGCTTTACATCAGCCAGGCAGATTTCAGGGGTGCAAGCACTTTCTTGCAAACCTCCCTATCTGTTTTTTCACAAAAACATAGTTTCTTTAAGAACTAATCTTTCTTTCCTAAAGCGGCATCCAAGTCTAATAAACCTGTCGGTCTTTTCCCCCAAATTTTCAAACAAAGGTGAAAACATATTACTTACGCCTGATGTTCATTGCCAACTTAGGTCCTACCTTCATAGGACTAAGCCATTCAGAATGTTTGATCAAATGTTTTTTGCTTTCTCAAAGCCTAAATTAGGTAAAGCAGTCATTAAGATTACTTTCTGTAGATGATTATCAGACGGCATTTCTTTCATTTGCAGTCTGTACAATCTAAACCTAAGGCTAATTTTTAAAGGGCAATGGCCATATTAACAGCCTTACTATTAGACTGACAGTTGATGGTATTTGTGCCGCAGCAGCTTGGTCAGCAGTTTGTGTCTCACTACAAGCTGTATGTACAGTCCTGACCACACTCTTCTTTTTGTTTCAGCATTGTCAGGAACATCCTTCCTTGATAATGTCCAGGTATAACATCTTGGGAATCTGTCCCATATCGAATTGTACTTACTCTTGCTCCGCCAAATTGATACAAATACGCTTCTGGTTACCAGGTGTTTTTCTGGCACACCCAGTCTGTGAGTAGTCCTCACTGACTGCCCTCAGATCCTACCAATTTCCCTGTATACTAGTTTAGCCTTGAACAGGATTGGTGTGTGTGTGTGTGTGTGTGTGTGTGTGTGTGTGTGTGTGTGTGTGTGTGTGTGTGTGTGTGTGTGTGTCTATATATATATGACTGCGGTGGTTGTGCTGCGGTAGCATTGTCACCTCACAGTAAGACGTTGTCCTGTTCAATTCTCAGCTAAAGCGTCTTCTGTGTGGAGACATGCGTGAATGGGCGTACCTTCGTTGGAGGTTGTGCATCAGAGCTGGCAACTCGGCATGTAAAAATCTACTGCCAATCATTAGCGGACCGGAGTTCCACTGTGGCGACCCCTAACCGGGAAAAGCCGAAAGACACAACAACAACATATATATATATATATATATATATATATATATACATACACACACATATATATATTTATATATATATATATATATATATATATATATATATATATATATATATATATAGATATAGATACAACTGTGGTGGTGGTGCTGCGGTAGCGTTGTCGCCTCACAGTAAGACGTTGTCCTGTTTGATTCTCGGCTAAAGCATCTTCTGTGTGGAGACATGCGTGAATGGGCGTACCTTCGTTGAAGGTTGTGTGTCAGAGCTGGCAACTCGGCACGTAAAAATCTACAGCCAATCATTAGCGGACCGGAGTTCCGCTGTGGCGACCCCTAACCGGGAAAAGCCGAAAGATACAACAACATATATAGCTATATATAGATATATATATCTATCAATCTGAAAAAGAAACAGTGCCCTCCAAAGCAGACAAGCAAGCAACCTGCACCCCCAAACACAAGCCAGAAAACACACAATTCACCTCAGCAGTGTGCCTCACAACAGCCCTTAAGGCAAAACACTATACCTAACACGCTAGTAATAGGAGACTCTATAGTAAGGCACACGGATGTTCCACTCACCAGGCTGAACAAGGAGAAGGTTACTGTCAGCTGCCTGTCGGGTGCTCGGATCCGCCACATAACACAAGCACTTAGGTCTCTCCAGAACAAGTACAAGTATGACGCTGTCATTGTACATGTTAGTGTGAATGATCTAAGATGTACCTCCCTGGACTACATGAAAAGAGACATTGAGGAGCTCTCTGATCATGTAGCCCAAGCTGGTATGACCCTGACCTTGAGTAGCATACCACCTTCACCTAGAATGATACCACAATACAAAGACAAAATAATCAATTTCAACAATTGGCTAAGCTTCTGGTGTCATTCTAAGGGGATCCAGTGTCTGTCTGCCTGGGATGACATGATAGACAAGTCTCGCTGTTTTGCCAGAGATGGGTTGCACCTGTCACACCTAGGTTTTCGAATACTGGCCAAGGCTCTTGCCGTCCCCATAGTGCCTTTTTTAGGCAAGGCTCAAAGGACAAACCAACCACTGTAACGAGCACAGGTAACCAAAAACAAAGGGTAATGCTACTCAATGCCAGAAGTCTCAACCTCAAAATGCACACACTCGAGGCTCTCCTCAGCATGGAGAAAATCAATGTTTGTGCAGTGATGGAAACCTGGTTCAAGGCTCAAGAGAGCAGCCCAGCACTGCCAGGTTACAAGTCATATCATACCTTCCGGCCTCAGTTACCGGATCGCAGTACAAAGGGCGGAGGTGTATCCATATTCAGCAAGGATACCCATATCTCCAGGTTAGTTGCACAGCATGATGGCCCAGAGATCATCCATGCGCAACTATCAGCAGGCAAAACCACATTTCAAGTCGTAGCCGGTTATAGATCACCCACCATGTCCCAAGATGCTCACTGTGCATTCCTTGAGACATTGGAAAATATAAAAGTCCTACCTAACACCATAATCTTGGGTTATTTCAACTACCCTGGTATAGACTGAGCGAACTACCAATGTTCCAACTCCTATGCTCAGCAATTCATAGAATTTATAAATTCAAATGCCCTTGAACAACTAGTATGTTCCCCCACTAGAGGGGGCAACATATTGGATTTAATCATCACAAATATGGGCGCCCACTGTACCACACCTGTTATCACTCCCTCCTTAGTCAGATCTGACCACAAACTGATAATCCTGGACATCCTCACCCCTCCACCTCCCCCAGTCAAAAAAAACATAGTCAAAAACCTTTCCAAAGCAAACTTCAAACTACTTGCATCCGAAGTGGAAAGCTTCACTATTCCCTTGCAGAAGGATAATGATATCCAGGATGCGGAATCCTACACCAAGACACTCTATATGCATCTTCAGGATTGCATGGACCATGCTATCCCAAATAAAACCAAGACTCCTTCCTCAAGCAAGAAGAAACCAGTCTGGTGGACACCGGCCATAAGCAAACTTTACAATAAAAGGAGGAGACTTATACAAAAAAGGCCAAATCTCAAGTAGAAAAATCATCCCTGATCAGCATTAGTAAGAAATTGAGGGCCCTCATCAAGTCAACTAAAGCTAATTTTGAAAAGAAAGTTGCCAAGGATAACCATAAGGCCTTCTATGGCTACGTCAGAAACCTAAATGGCAATGCTCAGGTCTGTTCTGAGCTAGTACAAAATGGAACAAAATACACTGACCCTTCTGACATTGCCAACATCTTGGCTGACAGGTTCAGTGCAAATTCCCCCCCCACCTCACCACCTACAGGGCCAATTACCATTCCAGGGGATTGTGTAAGTCCAATTATTACTGATACGTTGGTTAACAAGGCTCTATCTAAAGCTAAAAACACTGCCTCCATGGGACCAGATGGTGTCCCAGGCTGTGTCATATGCGAGCTCCAAAAGGAATTAACCCTGCATCTTAATACCCTGTTCAGTCTCAGCCTCTCCACAGGATATATGCCCAGAGAATGGCGCACGGCAATGGTGACCCTGCTACACAAGGGTGGGGCCACAACTGACCCTGGGAACTACCGACCAATAAGCCTGACCAGTCTGATCTGTAAGGCTATGGAGCGAATCATTATGGAACTCATAAATGGAGAGATTGGGAACCTCCAGTCGCTGGACCCCACACAGTTCGGCTTCGTCAAGGGCAGATCATGCCTCCTGAACCTGGTGGATTTCTTTGAGACAGTTACTCAGGCTATAGATAAAGGAAAGGAGGTACACACGGCTTACCTTGACCTTGCTAAAGCATTTGACATCATTCCCCATTCAGGTATTATTGATAAGCTCACCAGCCTGGGCATAAACCCTTATATCACAAGATGGATCGCAAACTGGCTCTCAGACAGATCCCATAAAGTAAGAGTAGCGGGATCTATGTCCGAATCCAGACCAGTAATGAGTGGTGTGCCTCAGGGCTCTGTCCCGGGGCCCCTCCTGTTTGGCATATACTTCTCAGAAGTACAGGCAAGCACAGAAGGGCTGTGGCTGACTAAGTTTGCAGACGACTGCAAACTGGGTGCTATAATGGAGTCTCCAGCTGACATGGAGATCCTCCAGTAGGGCCTAAATGAGACTGATGCATGGTGTCAAAGCCATGGTCTCAAGCTAAATGCAAAAAAATGCATAGTAATCCCCTTTGGAAAAAACAGAATACCCACAAACTACAACATAGGAGGTAATCCCCTGAAATCTGAAGAAGAAATAAGAGATCTAGGGACCCAAGTAGATAGCCAGCTTTCCTTTGATAACCATGTTGCCAAAGTGGTTAGAAAATCCTTCTATGTGACCCATCTGATCATGAAAGGGTTCGCATCAAGATCTAAGGATGTAATGGTGCCCCTCTACTCTTCCCTCATCAGACCCATTATTGAGTACAATGCACCAATTGGAATGTACGTGGCTAGACATCTCCAGCAGCTGGAGAGACCACAGAGGTACCTAACCAAGAGAATTACTGGCCTCAAACAGTTGCCCTATGCAGCATGATTGAAAAAGCTAAGACTGTTCTCTGTTGCATACCGCTTTCTCAGAGGCGATCTCTGTCTAACGTACAGAGCCATGTCCAACCCAGAATTGTTGAACATGCTCCATCTTAGCAAAACCAAATCTACTCGAGCTACACGCTCTAGGGATATAAACCTCAACACAACAATGAATAGAACATGCTGGATGGATAGATTCCCTTCGCAGAGACTTCCCTTACTATGGAACAGGGTCCCGATCTACATAAGACAGAGCCCCTCACTGTCACTCTTCAAGAGGAACCTTGATGAGTGGATGGGTAACAGAAAGTTCACACCGGGGATCACACCAACAGCACTATTAGATAGGGGCCAAGGGTACTAGCTGTTAGTACAAGGGTCTAGGGAACTACTAAAGGGGAGGTGAATACCGCACAACGTGGCTGGGCTAATATATGCCTTCGGGCAGATAGCTCAGTACCAACCTATGAACCTATACACACACACACACACACACATATATATATATATATATATATATATATATATATATATATATATACATACACATACACACACACATATATATATATATATATATATATATGTGTGTGTGTATATATATATATATATATATATATATGTATGTAATTTTATTGGGGCAAACTCGAGCTGAGGTATAGCTAGAGTAGAGGGAATTATGGGTTGGGGAAAAGTCAGAGCCCTAAAACTGAAAAGCTTCAGAGTCTGTGCCGAGGTCGTATCTAACAACCCATTGTTGAACTGGATGAGGGACCATTCACAATACCAGTAGATTGCCAGGCACCCAGTATTACTGCTGCATAGGTTAAAACAGCATTGTCCAAGACCAAGAATACGGCTTCTATGGGACCTGACAATATCCCTGGCTATGTTCTACATTAACTACAGAGTGAACTGGCACCTCACCTCAGGCTTTGTCCCTACCGAATGGCACACTGCTACAGTCATCCCTCTCCACAAAGGAGGAGTGACTACAGACCCTGGGAACTATCGCCCCATTAACTTGAAGAGTCTGATCTGCAAAACTATGGAATACATCATCATGGACCTAATAAACAAGGATATAGGGTATCTCCAAACTCTGGATCTCACACAGTTTGGTTTTGTGCAGGGTAGATCATGCCTGCTGAACTTGGTCAACTTCTTTGGGTCAGTTACCAGAGCTGTGGATGAAGGGAAGGTGGTTCATACAGGCTACCTTGATCTGGCCAAGGTCTTTGATACCATTACCCACTCAGGAATCATAGAAGAACTCACTAAGATGAGCATCAACCCCTCTATCACTAGGTGGGTTGCAAACTGGCTCACAGATAGAACACACAGTGTGAAAGTAGCTGACTCCAAGTCAGACTGCCAATCAGTCACAAGTGGAGTCCCACAGGGTTCGGTCCTGGGTCCTCTCTGTTTGGTATCTACTTCTCTGAAGTCAAGGCCAACACAAAGGGACTCTGGCTGACAAAGTTCACAGACAGTTACAAGTTGGGGGCTATTATTAACTCCCCAAGTGATGTTGATATCGTACAGAAAGGCCTCACTGAGACCAACGACTGGTGTCAGAACCATGGCCTTAAGCTCAATGCCAAAAATGCATCGTCATACCCTTTGGGAAAAACAAGGTTCCCATGAATTACCACATTGATGGTAGTCCACTGAACACAGACGGTGTTATGAGAGATCTGGGAACACTGGTTGACAGCAACCTTTCTTTTGACAACCACATTGCCACTGTGGACAGAAAGTCCTTCTATGTGGAACATCTCATTACTAAGGGTTTTGCATCCAGGAAGAAAGAGGTCATTGTCTCCCTCTACTCTTCCCTTATTAGGCCAGTCATTGAGTACAATGTCCCATTTGGCATGTACCTCACTAGACACCTGCAACAACTGGAGTGGCTGTAAAAATACCTCACAAAGAGGATCCTAGGCCTTAAACACTTGTCCTATATGGACAGACTCAAAAAACTCCCAACTATTCTGTGTCTCATATCGCCCACTTAGAGGCGATCTCTGCTTGACTTACAAAGCCATGTCTGACCCAGCTCTGTTAGAAATGCTACATCTAAAGAAATCCCAATCCCTCCTCACCACATGCTCTAAAGATCTCAGCCTCATTACCACAATCAACAGAACGTGCTGGAGAGACAGGTTCATAACCCAGAGACTGCCTATGCTATGGAATAGACTTCCCATACATGTCAAACAGAGTACCTCACTGGCCCTCTTCAAGAGAAATCTTGATGAGTGAATGGGAAATAGAAAATTCACCCCAGGGATCACTGCAGTGGCTCTACTCGACAGAGGCACTGGGAACTAAAGTCGGGTGGCACAATGCCAGGGTAATCCTATGGGCAAGGCTTGTAAAGGCTCCAGGGCCATTAACCTAGTGCACACCTATGAACAGGCACCTTATCATTATGGTAAGTACATAACTTTCATTTTAATTCCATTCAACTTACCTGTATCCTTTTCGCACAGCGCAGTTTCTGGACTAAGTTATGTGCACGTGTATGCATGATTGGCTTCCATCTCAGCTGACTGGCAGTTTCAACTGTCCACAGACATCGTTGGTTTTGATACTCTGTAGTTTTTGCTGCCTGGTAAAAACATTAATTTCTCAATTAATTAGAAAATTTTTAGAAATCTCAAACAACTCTGCATTATAATTTTTGTGCACACTTGTTCTTAACAATACAGCAGATCAATAATAATGTCGAGCAATACTGAACCCACACATACATTATTCTGTAAAGATAAAGATAAACATTATTCACTCTAAAGAAGCTTTAAATATAACTACATTTGCCACCCTAATTTCACTAACCACCTCCTCCTACAGCAAAGCTACAAATCCACTAACACAAGAAAAACATACTAAATCACTGTCATAATAATTAATCTAAATCTGTCATACCATCCCACCAGACAACTAAGAAGAAATAACCAGCACTAATAGAAAAGTTAAAGGAACATAAACTAAAATATCATGTAGAACTTATTAATCTCCTTCTTATTGGCAATAAAGAGACCAGTCCATGCTTCGGCTGCTCTGATACGGTCATCCATCACCTTGGCCTTGAACTAACACTATATAAATGCAAGAAGTGTATGTAATTAGGGTCCTGAACTACACATCTGAATAGCCTACTTTAATGCAGACATGTCTGCAATCCCAGAAATCTGGCTAAAAGATATGATAACAGGCCCCCTCGGGTCTCCACTGAAAATGGGATTGTTTGCAAACTCAGTTGTACTAACCCGGTTAACAAATGTGAAATAAATAAATCAATTTGATGGAGTATTACCATCAGAATTTGACATAAGGTACAGTAATTCTGTTAGCAAAACAGCCAGAGGAATAGTTCTATATTCCAACCAGTTAAGTGTGACTACAGATATAATTGTTCCTTATTTTGGCATATCTGAAATACTGCTCTCGGCCGTTTACCTCAGTCATTGTGCACAGAGGTGTGTGTGCGTGTGTGTGTGTGTGTGTGTGTGTGTGTGTGTGTGTGTGTGTGTGTGTGTGTGTATATATATATATATATATATATATATATATATATATATATATATATATATATATATTTATTTATTTATTTGTTTGTTTGTTTAAGTTTGATGACCGGGGAAGTCCACTGGGCCAAGAAGAGCCCATTTTCAGTGGAGGCCCTGGGAGAAAAGCTCCACAATAATTGCAAGTTCCATTCACATGTTATAAAAGGACATAGTTCATACAGCTAATTAAACATTTACAGATAAGCTCCATGATATTTGCAATTGGCTTGCCACAATGTTACAAAAATGAAAAGACATAATTCAATACAGAAATTTCAACATTTACATTAAGTGAAACACAACAACTACCAACAAGTACCAGAACCTGGGTCCGACAAAGAAATTGTAAAGCACAAAAAAATGTAAAACAGGATCCAAGGACGACCAAAGAACTCCAAACTAAATCCGTTTTTATTGTACAAACTATAAAAGCATAAGCGCTTTTGTAGCAAAGCTACTTCATCAGATGCATGAGACAATTAAAAATTCAGTCAATTAAATACACTAGTTGAAAACTCACATGACTAACTGATTAATTTTCTTAAAGACATATGCCTTAAAATACACTCATTAAACATTATGCACACATATAAATATGTAACCTTCTACAAATGTAAAACATAAAACATCTTAAATTACTCTATACAACATAAATACATATGTGTAAAAACATATATACACACACACAGACATATATATATATATATATATATATATATATATATATATATATATATATATATAGGTTCATAGGTTCGTACTAGGCTATCTGCCCTAGGGCATTTATAAGCCTAGCCAGAGTGTATGTGGCTTACACCACCCCTTAGGATGAGAATACTACGCCCTTTTAGGGTTTAGTTTACTATGCTTCTGTCTAGTAGTGACACAGAGATGACCCCCGGGGTAAACCTATGATCTCCCATCCACTCGTCGAGATTTCTCTTGAATAGAGTCAGTGAGGGGCTCTGCCTAACATGGACTGGGATTCTGTTCCAGAGTGTAGGGAGCCTCTGGGTTATGAATCTGTCCCTCCAGCACGTTCTATTTATTTCTGTGTTGAGGTTTAAGTCACTTGTTCTCGTGGCTCTGATGGATTTGGATTTTCTGAGGTGGAGCATGTCCATTAATTCAGGATTGGACATGGCCTTGTATGTCAGGCACAGATCACCTCTGAGTAGGCGGTATGTGACTGAATAGAGCTGGATTTTTTTCAGTTGGGCAGCATATGACATATGTTTAAGACCCTTTATCCTCTTGGTGAGGAACTTTTGGGGTCTTTCCAACTGCTGCAGGTGTCGGGTGAGATACATCCCAAATGGGGCATTGTACTCAATCATTGGCCTGATAAGAGAAGAGTACAGGGGCACAATGACCTCTCTTGATCTAGATGTGAAACCCTTCATGATAAGGTGGGCAATATAGAAGGTCTTCCTAACCACTTTGGCAATGTGAGTGTCAAATGAGAGGTTACTGTCAACCTGGGTCCCTAGGTCCCTGATTACCTCTTCCGTACTTAATGGATTACCACCTATGTGGTAATTTGTCGGTACCTTGTTTTTCCCAAAGGGTATGACTATACATTTTTTGGCGTTCAGCTTAAGGCCATGGCTATGGCACCAATTATCCGTTTCTATGAGGCCTCTCTGAAGGATGTTTGTGTCCGCTGGAGTATCAATTATGGCGCCCAGTTTGCAGTCATCTGCGAACTTTGTCAGCCACAATCCTCCTATGTTTGCCTGTACCTTGGAAAAATAAATGCCGAACAAGAGGGGTCCCAGGACTGAGCCCTGTGGGACACCGCTTGTGACTGGCTTAGAGTCTGACATAGCTCCAGCAACTCTGACCCTGTGGGTTCTGTCCTTGAGCCAGTTTGCAACCCATCTTGTGACATATGGGTTTACATTTAAGCTGGTGAGTTTGTCTATGATGCCCGAGTGGGGTATTGTGTCAAAGGCTTTTGCAAGGTCAAGGTAGGCTTTGTGAACTGCCTTACCCTCATCAATGGCCTTAGTGACTGTTTCAAAAAAGTCGACCAAGTTCAAAAGGCAGGATCTGCCCTTGACAAAGCCAAATTGGATAGGATCCAATGTCTGTAGGTCCCCAGTGTCTTTGTTTATGATTTCCATAATGATCCTCTCCATAGCTTTGCAGACCAGGCTCGTCAAGCTTATGGGGCGGTAATTTCCAGGGTCCGTAGAAGCACCGCCTTTGTGAAGTGGGACCACTGTAGCCGTACGCCACTCATTGGGTACGTATCCTGTGGTAAGGCTAAGATTAAACAGCAGCCTTATGTGTGGGTTTAGTTCCTCTTGGAGTTCATGTAGCACACAGCCCGGGACACCATCCGGTCCCATTGATGCTGTGTTTTTAGCTTTAGAGAGGGCGGCTCTCACCTGGGCATCTGAGATGTTAGGGAGGCTACACTCTGCTGGGATAGTTATTTCTCCTTTTGGGAGGGGGAGGAGAAATTTGCACTGAACCTGTCTGCCAGAATGTTGGCAATGTCAGTGGGTTCAATGTATTTTGTGTCATTTTGGGCTAACTCTGAGCATATCTGGGAGTTTCCATCCAGGTTTCTAACATAGCTAAAGAAAGCCTTGTGATTGTCTTTTGTGTCTTTTGCGATTTTTCTCTCAAAGTTGGCCTTGGATGATTTTATGAGTGATCGTAGTTTTTTGCTAGTACTGATCAGAGATGCCTTCCCTTTTAGGGATTTTGCTCTGTCATGTAGTAGCTTCCTCCTCCTGTTGTAAAGTTTGTTTATGGCTGGGGTCCACCAGACCGGGCGCCTGCCTTTGGGGGAATGGGTCTTGGTTTTATTTGGGATTGCATGATCCATGCATTCTTGAAGGTGCCCATAGAAGGCATTTGCAAAGGATTCAGCAGTGTGGGTTGTGATTTCCACTGGCCCAGGGGCCTTGAAAGATACCACTTCAGTCTTAAGAAGTGTGAAGTTTGCTTTTGAGAAGTTCTTCACTGTGGTCTTTTGTGCAGGGGGTGGGGGCGGGATGTGGATTTCCAGTGAGATTAAATTATGGTCTGATCTTACCAAAGAGGGATGTACTTCCGGTGTGGAGCATTTTGTCCCCATGTTTGTGATGATCAGGTCTAGTATATTGTCTCCTCTTGTGGGAATGGTGACTAGTTGTTCCATTGCATTTGAGTTTATGAATTCTAGGAACCTTTGGGCTAGGGTTTTGGGGCTTGAGTAATGTTCCCAGTCTATGTTTGGGTAGTTGAAGTCTCCCAAAATGATGGTATTTGGAGAGACATTCATACTCTCCAGTGTCTTCAGGAAGGCTGTGTGGGGTTCCTGAGTTTGAGAGGGTGGTCTGTAGCATGCTACAAACTGTAAGGCAGTTTTGCCTATGGTTAGTTGCACCTGGATAGTCTCCGATGCTTCGTGCGTTGCCACTAACCTGGAGGTGTGGGTATTTTGATGAAAATGGATACTCCCCCTCCTTTTGTGGTTCGGTCCAAGTTTTGGGGCCGGAAAGCATGATATGAGGTAAAACCTGATAGTGCTGGGTTGCTCTCAGGAGCCTTGAACCAGGTTTCAGTCACTGCACAGACATCGATGTTCTCCATACTGAGGAGGGCTTCGAGGGCGTGCATCTTGAGGTTTAGACTTCTGGCATTGAGCAGCATTACCCTTAGTTTTTTTCCACTTATGTTTTCTAGGGAGGTAGGTTTGTCATTTGAGCCTTGCCTTAAAAAGGCACTGTGGGGGTGGCAAGAGCCTTGGCCAATATCCGGAAGCCCAGGGGTGACAGGTGCAAACCATCCCTTGCAAAGCAGCGTGGCTTGTCAAGCATGTCATCCCAAGCAGACAGACACTGGATCCCCTTAGAATGACACCAGTAATTAAGCCAGTTGTTAAAACTGATCATTTTGTCTTTGTACTGTGGCATCATTCTTGGTGAGGGTAAGATGCTGCTCAGGGTCAGGGTCATACCGGCGTGGGCTACATAATCAGAGAGCTCCTCTATGTCTCTTTTCATGTAGTCCAGGGAGGTACGTCTCAGGTCGTTCACACCGGCATGTACAATGACTGAGTCATATTTGTACTTGCTGTGGAGTGACCTGAGTGCTTGTGTTATGTGGCGGATTCTAGCTCCCGACAGGCAGCTTACTGTGACCCTTTCCTTGTTCAGTCTGGTGAGCGGGACGTCAGTGTGCCTGACAATGGAGTCACCTATTACAAGTGTGTCTGGCATGTTGTTTGGCCTTAAGGGCTGTGACTGTTTAGCACACTGACTTTCTGAACTATGTGTTGCATGTGCTATGTCTTGATGTGGTGGTTGCTTGGGTGTCTGCTTTGGAGGCCTCTGTTGTTTTGGTAGATTTTTAATCAGCGCCTCCGAGTATCTTTTTGTGTGTTTATGTGTTTGGTTTGCAGTTGTGATAGTTCTATGTGAGACTGGGTTTGTGGTGTGCGTGGTTACCTTCTCCTCCTGACTGGTCTTGCCAGTACTGAATTGAGAGAGCTCAGCCTCCAGTTTGGCTATATAGTTGCATCTCTCGCATATATTTGTGTTTGTTGGGAGGAGGAGAGGGTTGTCTGTGTACATGAGGCAATTGTAACATTGCCTCAAGATTCCCAGATTCACCAGCTGAACAGGAGAGGACGCCAGCAACTGACCCTTCGACATGTTAGAAATAGTGAAAAAGATTGCTGTGTAACTGAGTCAGAAAGGACCTATAGGGAAATGGGTACTCAACAGAATTTAGGTGAATGAAGTACTTTTCGTTTGTTTAAGAGTGCTTTACCTGTATACAAAATGCTTTAGGAGCAAGTGCTGAGCTTTTCAGATAGAGTATAGGCTGTTTAGATTGCAAGTAGAACAGTTCTAAGGGGAAAATTGAAGAGCAGACTTGGCGGAGCCAGAAAAAGTTTAACCTTGTTTAACCTTGTTTAACCGGCGCTGCGCTATGTGCACGACCGCGCAAAGCCGTGCAAACGCGGATTTTAAGCAGTGAACTACAAAAGAGCTAGGAATGGTCCCAAACAACCAATTACTAACAGCTTCTTGTGCTGAGGTCACTTCCCCCAAGGATAGGTAGGCTGCTCAAGGCTCCCCACTCCCACTGGTGAGCAAAGAAACTTCCTTTTATCCAAGTAAGGTAATGGACAACACAGGAACTACACCACAGCCCAGAATACAGCAATGCCTGTATACTGGTCTAAACTAGTCGAGAAAGGCGGGAAAACAAGGATTCTTTTTGTTTTTCTTTTTTGCAGAAATACACAGAAAATGCAGAGACAGTGATAAATTAGTTACACAGGCTAGCACACTTTAGTGGGCAGCCTCCACAGTTCAATTAAACAAACAAACAAGCAAACTTTCGACTAAATTCGACTAAATGTAACTTTAAGTGCAGATTTTAAAATAAATGCAGTAAATCAGTAAAAAACAGTTCAGGCTAGTTCAAAGTAAGCAGCAGAAGCTATTTTCAGTGAAAAAAAAGCAAAGATACTTAAATCCAGAAGGTAGTCACTTTTTCGAGTTCCTTGCTGCTAGGACCACTCTGTAAACCCACGTGGAGCTTGTCTGAGCAGTATAGCCAGAAAAAACGCCCAGAGGCGGATTTTAAGCAGTGAACTACAAAAGAGCTAGGAATGGTCCCAAACAACCAATTACTAACAGCTTCTTGTGCTGAGGTCACTTCCCCCAAGGATAGGTAGGCTGCTCAAGGCTCCCCACTCCCACTGGTGAGCAAAGAAACTTCCTTTTATCCAAGTAAGGTAATGGACAACACAGGAACTACACCACAGCCCAGAATACAGCAATGTCTGTATACTGGTCTAAACTAGTCGAGAAAGGCGGGAAAACAAGGATTCTTTTTTTGTTTTTTTTGCAGAAATACACAGAAAATGCAGAGACAGTGATAAATTAGTTACACAGGCTAGCACACTTTAGTGGGCAGCCTCCACAGTTCAATTAAACAAACAAACAAGCAAACTTTCGACTAAATTCAACTAAATGTAACTTTAAGTGCAGATTTTAAAATAAATGCAGTAAATCAGTAAAAAACAGTTCAGGCTAGTTCAAAGTAAGCAGCAGAAGCTATTTTCAGTGAAAAAAAAGCAAAGATACTTAAATCCAGAAGGTAGTCACTTTTTCGAGTGCCTTGCTGCTAGGACCACTCTGTAAACCCACGTGGAGCTTGTCTGAGCAGTATAGCCAGAAAAAACGCCCAGAGGCGGATTTTAAGCAGTGAACTACAAAAGAGCTAGGAATGGTCCCAAACAACCAATTACTAACAGCTTCTTGTGCTGATGTCACTTCCCCCAAGGATAGGTAGGCTGCTCAAGGCTCCCCACTCCCACTGGTGAGCAAAGAAACTTCCTTTTATCCAAGTAAGGTAATGGACAACACAGGAACTACACCACAGCCCAGAATACAGCAATGTCTGTATACTGGTCTAAACTAGTCGAGAAAGGCGGGAAAACAAGGATTCTTTTTTGTTTTTTGCAGAAATACACAGAAAATGCAGAGACAGTGATAAATTAGTTACACAGGCTAGCACACTTTAGTGGGCAGCCTCCACAGTTCAATTAAACAAACAAACAAGCAAACTTTCGACTAAATTCGACTAAATGTAACTTTAAGTGCAGATTTTAAAATAAATGCAGTAAATCAGTAAAAAACAGTTCAGGCTAGTTCAAAGTAAGCAGCAGAAGCTATTTTCAGTGAAAAAAAAGCAAAGATACTTAAATCCAGAAGGTAGTCGCTTTTTCGAGTTCCTTGCTGCTAGGACCACTCTGTAAACCCACGTGGAGCTTGTCTGAGCAGTATAGCCAGAAAAAAACGCCCAGAGGCGGATTTTAAGCAGTGAACTACAAAAGAGCTAGGAATGGTCCCAAACAACCAATTACTAACAGCTTCTTGTGCTGAGGTCACTTCCCCCAAGGATAGGTAGGCTGCTCAAGGCTCCCCACTCCCACTGGTGAGCAAAGAAACTTCCTTTTATCCAAGTAAGGTAATGGACAACACAGGAACTACACCACAGCCCAGAATACAGCAATGCCTGTATACTGGTTTAAACTAGTCGAGAAAGGCGGGAAAACAAGGATTCTTTTTTTGTTTTTTTGTTTTTTTTGCAGAAATACACAGAAAATGCAGAGACAGTGATAAATTAGTTACACAGGCTAGCACACTTTAGTGGGCAGCCTCCACAGTTCAATTAAATAAACAAACAAGCAAACTTTCGACTAAATTCGACTAAATGTAACTTTAAGTGCAGATTTTAAAATAAATGCAGTAAATCAGTAAAAAACAGTTCAGGCTAGTTCAAAGTAAGCTGCAGAAGCTATTTTCAGTGAAAAAAAAGCAAAGATACTTAAATCCAGAAGGTAGTCGCTTTTTCGAGTTCCTTGCTGCTAGGACCACTCTGTAAACCCACGTGGAGCTTGTCTGAGCAGTATAGCCAGAAAAAATGCCCAGAGGCGGATTTTAAGCAGTGAACTACAAAAGAGCTAGGAATGGTCCCAAACAACCAATTACTAACAGCTTCTTGTGCTGAGGTCACTTCCCCCAAGGATAGGTAGGCTGCTCAAGGCTCCCCACTCCCACTGGTGAGCAAAGAAACTTCCTTTTATCCAAGTAAGGTAATGGACAACACAGGAACTACACCACAGCCCAGAATACAGCAATGCCTGTATACTGGTTTAAACTAGTCGAGAAAGGCGGGAAAACAAGGATTCTTTTTTTGTTTTTTTGTTTTTTTTTTTGCAGAAATACACAGAAAATGCAGAGACAGTGATAAATTAGTTCCACAGGCTAGCACACTTTAGTGGGCAGCCTCCACAGTTCAATTAAACAAACAAACAAGCAAACTTTCGACTAAATTCGACTAAATGTAACTTTAAGTGCAGATTTTAATATTTATATATACACACACACACACACACAAATAAAAAGAATATATATAAAAAAGTATAACACTAGTAATGTATATTTCTATACATGATGGTTCAAGACAGAAGCCAGACTATTTTCTGTTTAAAGGTCTGGCTTTGAGTTTAGGTCTCAAAGGTACTCTGTCTTTCATGCCATGAGCATAATCTCCATGTAATCTAACTATCCACTTGGCTTCTAACTGCTCAGTTTGATTCCTGATGTCACCTTTCCTGATAATCTCATATATAGATCCTATTACCATAAATGTAAAGATATGAGATGTATCTACAGTGTGTTTAGATAAAGCACGAACTGTATCACTTTTACCTATATGGTAGTAGTGTTCTTTAATCCTGTCTCTAAGCAATTTGTCGGTCTTGCCAATATAAAATTTCACACAAACTGAGCAGTAGGCTAAACAAACTACATGGGCACTGCTGCATGTCGCAGAAACATTGAAACTGTACACATTATTCTGATCAGCATGATTAAATTTACCCGTATTGTTAACGTATTTACAAACTTGACAATGTCCACATGCAGCAGTGCATTCTTTGCTCAAATCTGCAGGTATACTCCTAGGGTAGCATAAACGTCTCTTTAGGGACCTCATATTTTTATATACAAACCCTGGTCTAGTATCTACTGTGGCTCTAGTATCATCTTCTGTAGTCAGGATACCCCAGTGTTTCTCAATAATGTGTTTATATTGCTTAATATCACTCGAGTAAAACAAGCACACCTTTAATCTATCATTTTTCTGAACCTGCAAATTGTTGATATATTTCTCACCAAAATAGGTCCTCTCCTTACTAGTTCTTAAACCAGAGATTATTTCAATACTATCTTGCACATCTTTGTGCGTATAGCCCCTGGTAGCAAAAGTTTCCTTCAAGGAATCAGTTTGTCTAACAAATTCAGAATCCTTAACATTCAGCCTTGAGGCTCTATACACTTGGCTTCTAACCACACTTCTAAACACATGCGGTGGATGTATATGCTCCTTATAAAGGAAATGATTACAGTGGCAGGGCTTTCTATATAATTCAGTTGTGATATAACCATTAGGTTCATAGGTTCGTACTAGGCTAACTGCCCTTGCGAGACATTTTAAGCCTAGCCAATTATCCCTTGTGAGACTCAAACCCTGCACCTTGTGTTTGTAAGGCAAACACCTTAACCATTAGGCCACCCTCCTAATTTTTATTTATTATTTAATGTCATAAACTACTTTAACATCCAAAAAAACTCTACAAACTCAACTGAAATTTTAAGAGAAAATTTCAAAAATGAAGTAGTGTTATTAATATAAAAAATGAACCCATATAAAACTTCAATGGGGCCTTCCCTTAAAAGAAAAATATCATCGACAAACTGAAGATAAAGTATAAAATACTTACTGTAAGGTCCCATAAAAATAAACTGCTCTTCCCAGATTGCCATGGCTACATTGGCGTAGCTATTGGCACAAGATGTGCCCATACCTACGCCATGTTTCTGCCAATAGAAATCATTGCCAAAAACAAACACGTTGTTGTTCAAAACACAGTCCAATAACGCACATATTAACTCAACCTTTTTAGTGTCAAAGTTAGTAAATCTCTCTAAAAATTGTTTAACATATGCAAGCCCTTCATTGTTCGGAATGACCGTAAAAAGAGAAGTGACATCTAAAGTCACTAAATACAAACTACCTGGTTTTCCTTGTTTGTCATAAGTGTTCATAAATAAAAATAAATCACTTAACAAAATGCTGGGTATCCCTTTAAATATGTGGACGTGTTTAAGGCAGGTTTCAATTGTTTTTCAACAAAAATAGAAGCAGGTTCTGTACACCAGTTCCTTCCTGCTACAATGAGGCGTAAAGAAGGGTGTACTGGGTCCTTGTGTAATTTAGGCAGGCCCTGAATGAACAGGTACTAGAGCATCTTTAACAGACAAATAACTAAAGAACTGTATATCAATCAAACCATCATCAAATAATACTTTAAAAACTTTATTGACTGCTTCTGTCTTGAACCATCTTTGTATATAAATATACATTATTAGTGTTATACTTTTTTATATATATTCTTTTTATTTGTATATATATATATATATATGTGGATCTAGGACTTTTGAAAATTTCAAAAGCCTGAATCCATTACCACCGAACACACTTTAATGAAAGTGCTTTCATCGAAAAAGTACTTTCGTTAAAGTATGTTAAAAAAAAAAAAAAAATCTACTTGAATGCAGAGGGCAAGCCCCCCTGCACCCACACCCCCCCTACTTTAATATTCTCACTCTGAGGTCGCACTACAGTGGGGAAAAGGGAATTTTTCCTTACCTCACTGTAGTATGACTGGAACAACAAGCATACTTACGCGAAGATACTGCTTCAGTGAACAGCACTTTCACGCAAGTATTCTCACCAAATTGGGATTCGGTGAAAGATGCAGTCGAGCATCTGTACAGATCCTATACATACATATATATATATATATATATATATATATATATATATATGTGTGTGTATATATGTTTTTACACATATGTATTTATGCTGTATAGAGTAATTTAAGATGTTTTATGTTTTATACTTGTAGAAGGTTACATATTTGTGTGTGCATAATGTTTAATGAGTGTATTTTAAGGCATATGTCTTTAAGAAAATTAATCAGTCATGATTTTTCAACTAGTGTATTTAATTGACTGAATTTTTAATTGTCTCATGCACCTGATGACATAGATTTGCTACGAACGTGCTTATGCTTTTATAGTTTGTACAATAAAAATGGATTTAGTTTGGAGTTCTTTGGTCGTCCTTGCATCCTGTTTTACATTTTTTGTGATTTACATAAAGGGAATATTTTTGTTATAAACTCAATTGTAGGTTTAACATTTCAAAATATATAGCTACTAGCCATTAGTAGGTTAAGAAAATATTATGCATGGAGAGGGTAATAGTATATTTGAGATTGGAGAGTACAGTATTGAAAGAAAGATGAGAGAGTAGCTGAAATTTTAAATTTGTATGGTTATGTAGGTTGCGTAAGTGTGTGAGGAGAGAGTTCCACTGTTTAGCTAAGGAGTGGGACAGCAGTAGATGGCCAGGACGTCATGCAGGTTTGTGGACCTGAAGGAGATTTTGGTTTTTGGATCTGAGTGAGCGGTTGGGAATGTAAGGTTTTAAGAAGTAGCAAGAACTGGGCAGTTGGCATGTTTAAAGATGAGCTTGTGGGCAATGGTGAGTTGTAGGTAACTGAGGCAGTTGGGTAGTTCAAGCCAGTTGAGGGTGAGGAGGGAGTGGCAGTGGTGGGATGAGTTTTTTGAATTGGTTGCAAATTTGGAGATCTTGTGGTAGAAGGATTCAAGTTTAGACCGAAGGCCAAGATGGAGATTAGTGAAAAGTGGGGCACCATACATAAGGGAGGGGAGTAGGAAGGTGGATGCAAGAGTTTGATGGGGTAGAGCGGCTTAGGAAGCAGTTGTGCCTGTAGAGGAGACCTAACGTTTGGTGGATTTTCTTGATTGTGGCGTGGATGTGGGTGTCGAATTTTAGTTCTTTGTCAATAATGATGCCAAGAAGCTTGGTGTTGGGAACAATTTCAAGGAGGGTGTTGTTTTGGCTCTGTATGGTGAATGTGGATTTGAGAGTGGAGTTTTTTGTAGGGGGAAAAAACATTAGTTTGGTTTTATTTGCATTTAGTGCCAGATGGTTAGACTGCATCCAGTGTTTGTTTAGGAGAAGGCTAGTTGGGTTTTTGCTAGGAGTTCGGAGGGGGAGAAGGCTGAGCAGATGATTGTTGTCATCTGCGTATTGGGTGATAGATGAGTCTGGGATGAATTGGTAAAAGTTGTTAATGAATAGGTTGAAGAGAAGAGGGCCAAGAACAGAACCTTGTGGGACACCTGTGGGTGTGGGAAGGAAGAGGGAGGTTGAAGTTTTCCATTGGACAGCTTGTTGGCGGTCGGACAAGTAGCTGGAAAACCAGGCGATGGTGGTGGGAGAGAGGTTTAGGGTGGAGAGTTGGGATATAAGTAGTTTGTGTGAGATGGTATGAAAGGCCTTTGACAGATCTAGGAATATATATATATATATATATATATATATATATATATATATATATATATATATATATATATATATATATATATATATATATATATATATATATATATATATGTATATCCATACACACATGCACACACTTCCAAGCCCCATATTAAATTATTTATTTAACTATTGTTAACCAGGTAGATGGTCCGGTCCAATGACCCTTTTCATCTATGGCCTGAGCCAAAAAGGCAAGTGCAGGTACGTACACAACAGATAAAATTTACAAAGTAAGAACAGCAGTATGGATTTGAATTTGAAAACAGCATACACATTACATAAATTATATATAGAGATAGTAAGAGTAGTTTAAATAAAGCATATTAGTTACATTGCAATAAAATAGTTTGAACAACATTACAAAACAGAATAATGGCTGTAGAGTATGATCCCCTAGTGTGTCTGAACCATTTGCATTTGTTTTCATTTCCAAGGTGAGTATGCAGATACTTCCTCAAAAGTTTAATGCTATATATCTCTCTAATGATTTCAGGGAGAGAATTCCAGGAGTTGGGGGCATGTTTGGAGAATGACCTCTTACAACTAGCGAGAGTGAAGAGTGGTCTTAATAACTGTGTGTTATCTGAGATACAGAGTAGTAGCTGGACTTTCTAATAGTCAATTGTTTGAGTAGGGAGGCAGTATTTATAATGTAATAGCTTGACATTTGAAACCTTAGAAGTGTCAGGCAGATAGTTTGTTTTGCTCAAATTGGAGCAATAAATAACACACACTTGAAAACAAACTATCCTAACTGAGCACTACCATAAAAAATACACCATCATTCTGAGAGATGTCAACAGTTTCCCTATGGATAGGGGCACTGTGAACTAACATCAGGTGGCACGGTTACTGGGCAATTATTTTGGGCTAGGTTTGTAAAGGCTGCAGGGCCATTAGCCTAGTACACACCTATGAACATAAAGTAGAGCAAGCACAAATATTAACAAACATTAACCTTTTGGGATTCTTCCAGTTAATCTTTTCTTCTCCCTTACCTTTCTCCAACAAGCCCTCTTAAGCTTCTCACCACCCATGCCTTCTTACCAAATTATTTTTGTTAAATGTACCCCCTTTTTTCTCTTTCTTTTCTGCCATTTGTATGTGATGTAAGTATGCTTTCTGCATGTAGAATGAATTATGCTTGTGTTTTAATTGCATGTGCTTTTTAGTTCACTATGTTTATTTTATATTGCTGTTATTATTATTAATTGCTGCTCTCTCGATAATCTCTTTTGCTATTATTTTACTTGTACTCTCCAGGGCTGTGCCTGAACATTGTCTGTTGGTATTAGTACTGTACCCCAATCAGCAAAAAATGAATAAATAAATAATCCAACATCGTGACGGATCATGTAGAAAGCACAACATACTACACTAGAGCGTTACATCCAATCTAAATAAAATTGTTGTTTGGTATGTGCTCAGATTGTGTAAGTGACCATTACACAGTCTTTGTAGCTTGGAAACTCTCTAAAATAAATAGTTTTTATGTATTCTTACACCCACACTAACAAGATTCCAAAACTCCTGATTCACCTCTCTACTTACCCAGTGCAGGTCTGTTGGCCACGCAAATTACATCCTTGAGATGACACGCTTGATTACTTTAATAAAACATATATATATATATATATATATATATATATATATATATATATACACACACACACACACACATACGTACATACACATGCACACAAACTAAACTCACTAGCTCCAATTCACAACACAAAAGTAAGATGGTCATCACATGAAAGCAAACAGAAAATTACTTTTAAGTGACAGGATGGATAAACTAGGAAAAAACAAAACATCCACATGTCTACGAGCTTTCAACAATACAAAGCTGTTAGATAGGAGGTAAAGATGCTTGCACATAAAAACAAAGAAACTGCTTCAGTAATCCACAGTCACTCAACAAAATAATAAAAATCCGTCATGAACACTAGACAAATGTATAACTTAAGGAGAAAATGACATCCAGTCCCTGAGCTACAAAAGAAAAGGTTTTCTAAAAGCATGTAGTGATATGTTCGCGGATCAGTTAAAAGGTCAGAGAGGCATAGTGACAGATTTTATGTCCCATGGTTTTATTGGGGGAGTGTTAACAGGGCACTGTAACCTATATTTTGATTTGGTACAAGTACTTTGCTTGCGAAGGCTGGCCTGGTATGTAATAAAGTTTTCAACTATGACAAGGTCCTTTTTATGTACTTTTATTTCTGTATGAGTTTTATGATTGGAGATCTTATCAATGTCCTGTGTTTAGTGTGTTGGTGTGACATCAGATCTTGAAGTTATATTTTCTGTCTTTTTGAATGTTGCATCAAAAACCACCTTTGACAATTCCAGACAGGTAGCCTCACATTCACGATGCTATCAGCTCGTTTCCCGCAGTGGTTTAGCTCATGCACTACATTATGTCATGTCAATTATCTAGGCATTTTGTGCAGACAAGTTTAAAGCAAGTCTGAAAGCCGTACTGAGATACTGAATTTTATGATGTCATAAACTGGCACCATGTACAATCTGGCTGCATGACTGAAGATTGATTTGCATTTGTTTGCATGGGGTAGTCTGACTGGTAGTGTCTCTTTTCAACAGAGGCCCGGAGAGAAAAGCTTCAGTATTGTAAGGTAACTGACAGTGTAAAACAATTTTATTAATTACAGAGTTACTCTATTAGACGAAAATATGTCTCTATAGGCTAACAACGTGTTAAAAGCCGCTAACAGTGTGATAATAAGTCAAAATATCAAGATTAACCCATAAAAACCCACCTTAGTCTAATGAGCTGTAAATAGTGACGTAAGAATTGTAGAAAGTACTAGCACTATACAAACTGCAGTTTGTAAGGAAGTACCGGGAAAAGGAAAAATGTTTAGTGTGAACAGTGATATCTACTATAAATAAGATAAGGGAGTGATAGCTTTAGTAAGAGAGGTGGTGTAAAATAAGGATGTTTTTGAATGGGGATATATACATAGAAAAAAGAGAAATGTACATGGATTGTGATGTTGTTAACTGATTATATATATTGAGTATGGAGATATACTAACTGCTAAATCTATTGAAATTGTGTCTTTAACCAAGAGTAGAACAGCAGCAGTACCTCAAATCCATTCCTTTTTTTAAAATCCCTAGTGCACCAGGACCCAGTAGGTTACAGTTCTCTGCCCAAAATTCCCACCAAAAGGACTTGCTTCTCTCAGAAATCCTGTACCTGTCCAGCGAACACACTCAGAAGGCTAAGATTGCCTGCCCATTTACTTTTGAATCACTATAAGGTTCTCTGCTCCATATTCCCACTGAAAGGACTTACTTCTCTCAGAAATCCTGTACCTGTCCAGCGAACACACTCGAAAGGCTAAGGCTGCCAGCCCATTAACTTTTGAATCACTATAAGGTTCTCTGCCCCAAATTCCCACAAAAAGGACTTGCTTCTCTCAGAAATCCTGTACCTGTCCAGCGAACACACTCCGAAGGCTAAGACTGCCTGCCCATTTACTTTTGAATCACTATAAAGTTCACAGCCCCAAATTCCCACTGAAAGGACTTACGTCTCTCAGAGTATAAGTGGCCTGCCAAAAATTCATAAGGATCTTTATGATCTACCCCTACGTCCTATTGTATCTGGAAGGGAGTGGATCACAGAATCTGTATGTATGTATGTATGTAGAAAATGAACTGAAAAGGGCCCTACCGTTAGCATGCACTGTACTGAAGGATACAGGCAGTTTCCTGAGGGATCTTTATACACAAACTAATCATTTAACTAAATATGATGATCTCCTACTTGTTACTATGGACATTACTAGCTAATTCACAGTAATCCCTAATGAATATGGTTTACATGCTATTAGATCTTTTTTGTCAAGGAGCGGCATTACAGCAGAACCTGTATGCTCCCTACTGGAACTAGTTTTAGAGAATATTTTTGTCTATGGGGATGCTTTTTATCTACAAACATGGGGTGTAGCAATGGGCACCCCATGTGCCAACAGTTATTCTAACTTGGTACTAGCCGAATGGGAGCACAAGGAAATCTTTACAGAAAATTGTACATGGAAAGAACATCTGGTGTACTACAGTTGTTTTGTTGACGATATTTTCATTTTATGGAGAGGGAAAATGGATGAGCTGAATAGCTTCATTGAATATATCAATCGCAGTACCAATTTCCTAGAATTCAAGGCTAACTACTCTAATGAAGTGGTTGATTTTTTTGGATGTAAAGGTCCATCTACATCCTAGTGAAGGTATAAGCACAGGAACTTGTAGAAAAGTTACCTGGAGAAATCACTATTTGCATAGGCAGAGTATGCACCCAGGACACATCTTTAACAACATATTTGAAAATCAAATCCTGAGAGTCTCAAGACTATGCACTGGTGACAAAGAATTCATGGATGAACAAGGAGAACTACAAATGCACCTGAAGGAAAGAGCCTATAAGGAAAGGAATATTTTACAAAAACAAAGTCACCAGGAAATAAGAAAAGGCAAAGGGCACCCTTATTATTCCAATAGTACTATTCCAACACAACAGGGCAATGTGAATACCGCCAGTCAGCCACAGCAACTGAAATGTTTGTTAACTTATAGTTCTGACAACAGGCAAGTGTGTGAAGTTGTAAAGAAATTCTGGTCTATTTTGACTTTGGATGAAAAAATCAAGAATGTGATAGGTGATCAACCGAAGTTTTTGTTTAAGAACAAGAAAAATATAAAAAGACTCTTGTGCAACAAGGATGGCTTTACACATAATAGAACATGTTCTGATAGAAAAGGCACTTTCAAGTGCCAAAGGTGTAAAGCGTGTGCCTTTATTGATAGTTCAAACACATTTCTTCATCCTTATCTGAGCAAACAATACACTTTTAATGTTTATGCAGACTGCACTACTACCCATATTATATACTTAGCTACCTGCTGCCAATGCAGTGCTTTCTATGTCGGGAAGACGGACCAACCATTGAAAGATCACATTTTACGGCATATGAGGGATATACGCCAAAAGGAGTTAAATAATGCATTAGCTGCACATGTTGCTAGCAATCCTTCGCATCGGCTTCTATTTAAAGTTGTTGAAGTGGTTGCTCAAACTATCAGAGAAGGAGATGTTTTCAACCGCACTGAATTACGAGAAATTAGTTGGATTACGAACATGAGAGCTAATCGTCCCCAGGACTTAACACCCTGGTTCCGCTAAAACCTATACTTAAGGCAAGAAAGAATACCATTGGCCATAAGTAAAGGGACTAACCCTCTCAGTAACCCTGATTGTTCCCAGTATGAGATTGACAGTCGAGTCTTCACTCATACATTGTATTTAGTTCCAACAGATTTGATCTCTTGAGCTAACTGGCTATACAGCAGATTTGCTTTCCCAATATATTTGTGAGTACCTCATGAAGACTGGAAGCATTATTATTGTTAAAGAATGGACTTGGCAGAAGGAATCTATAACAACGGAATTACCTTGAAAGAATTAATATGCTCTACATTTGTCCGTAAAAAACTCAGGACTATATATTTGGTAAAGAACTTATTACATAAAGGCAATGCCTTTGAGGCAGGTTTATATGTGCCATTGTGATCATGCCGTTTAAATCTGAATGCTAGCAATGTGAATTTTACCCTATACAAAAGCCAGAGACATACCACGAACTAAAAGACATATGATTTACTACGGATTTCCCTTGTTCAAAATTTGAAGTAGGTTGATTGGTAGGACAAGGAGGCCTGTCCCTCTGTAATGGATATGATTTGTTTACTTGTATTGAAATCAGAACTTACACGATTGGTGGAAAGAGTATCTTTACTCTTCCATTAAAGGTGCGATTGGTCAGAAGCAGGAGCACACCACGAATCAAAAGATTATGTTTTAGCATAGGACTTCACTTGCATTAAGTTTAAAGTGACATGATTGGTAGAACGAGGAGGCTTGTCCTCTTACAATGAACATGATTGGTTGTCTTTCACAGGCATTGCCTGTGTCCCTTCTATTTGGTGGGAACTGCAACTGAAGTCATTATGTAAAAGCTGAATACTTTTACGATTGGGTTTCTTGTAGGGTGTTTTCTGCATTTTGAAATGTATTTGTTATACTTCCTTTAAAAGCGAGAAACAACAGTCCTAGTTACACGATCTGAAGAAGGCAAGTTGCCGAAAGCGCTTATCTGACTTTAAAGGACTGTATCTTACTATTTTAATACATTCTTAGTTTTTAATTTGAATAAATATTACATTGTTCTTGCTTTTATTCAACTGAAAATTCCTGCCGTGGCGGATTACCGAAGGCTTTACCTCGTTAATTCTATTTTTCCATCGGTATCCTAAACAGTGTAAGAAAAGTTTTTTTCTGTCTAGAACATATATTACACTGGCTAGCCTGCAACTGCCCCCAAGAAACTGTTGTCTGAGGTGACTTTAACATCGACTGGAATACTTGTTCTTCCGAAGCCCGCAGCAACCACTTAAACCTCCATGTGTTTACCCAAACCATATCCTCCCCCACTAGATATAGAAAAATAATGGCAAAGGTAGTATTAGTATCCTAGATTTGGATCCTGATTAATGGTGACCCACAGATGCACCATTCAGGCACACACTACCTGATGACCTCAGTGATCACTGCCTCACCTATATCATTAAATTCAAAGCTGAGATCACCCATCACCACACCTGTAAAGTGACAAGAAACAGAAAAACTTTAACCTAGATAACTTTCTACATGATCTCAAGGCTTACAACTGGTCTGAACATAAAAGATTCCCACTAGATGAGGCTGTGGCTTTCTTTAATACTAAATTCCTCAATATCCTTAACTCCCATGCCCCTATTCACACCGTCCGTGCCAGAAATAGAACTGCACCATGTCTAACTAGACATACAAAAACCAAAATAACTCATAGGAGCAAGGTGTGGTCAACTTGGCATAATACTAGAGACCCTATAGATCTCATCAGATACAGTCAAATAAGGAATGATGCTACAAAATCCATCATATCAGACAAAAAATATTACTATACCCACCTACAATAAAAGCATCAAAATAAACCCCAAAAGTTCTAGGCTGGAATAAATAACCTTCTCCATCCAGGTCATACTACCACTCCCACTGCATCAGTTGCCCTTGACGAAACACCAGTGGCTATTGCGAACGCATTTAATAGCTTCTTTACAGAAGCTATCCAGACACTAGCCACCCAACTCACTTCTACCAAGCCTAATCCCCCTCACCCAGCTCCCCCCCAGTCATACTACAAATAACAAATCAGATAGCTCAAAACTTCCTGCAACCCATTTCTCCTTTAGCTTCCAACCTATCCCTACTACCCTAATACGAACCCTTCTCAAAAAACCTAAACCCACTTCCCTAGCAGCAGATCACCTTCCAGCTGAATTTCTGCAATTAGCTGCTGAGGCCATCTCTATCCCAGTCTCCGCCCTCATTAATAGATCCATTTCCAAGGCAACCATTCCATCAATATGGAAAATTTCACATGTAATACCCCTACATAAAGGAGGTAGTTTCACAAAATTGTCCAACTATAGGCTCATAGCCATTCTCTCACCTCTAGCAAAACTTTTGGAAAAGTATGTCCACATACAACTAATGCACTACCTCAACCACAATAAATTTCTCACAGAGTCTCAGCATGGTTTCAGACCACACCATAGCACCACATCAGCCCTCTTATCATTCACCAGTGTCATCAATCTTAATTGCAACAACAACATGCTATCATCTGCTCTCTTTCTGGACCTCTCTAAGGCCTTTGATATGGTCAGTCATCAACTTTTGCTTAGTACCCTGAAAGTTGTCTTTCTGGACCATCACTCTCTACAATGGTTTCAGTCCTATCCAAGGGGTAGACAGCAGGCTGTCTTATGGCAGGACAAACTGTCGTCACATCTCCCGTTCACCTTAGCAGTTCCTCAGGGCTCCATTCTTGGTCCCCTCCTCTTCTCTATCTTCATAAATTACCTTAATACTACTATCCCAAATGCACAATGTATCCAATATGCTTATGATTCCACGCTGATTTGCTCTTCCACCTCACCAGCTAATCTGCTATCCGTAACCCAGAATACTTTTAACAGTATAGAAAACTGGCTAACTGATCGACAACTTCTCTTGAATCCCAACAAAACCAAGCTGCTGCTTTTCTCTTTCACCTCTAGATCCACTCATCCAATATTTAATATTAAGTCTAACAATGGTACCGTCATCTCCCCTGATAACCAAACTAAGCTCCTAGGAGTAATAATAGATACTAAACTCAAATTTGATGCTCAGATAGACCACACCATTAAGTCTGTCAACAAAAAAATAGGATCCCTATACAAGGCCAAATCTTTCCTAACCCCTTTTGCTAGGGTTGCTATTGCCCGAACCTATCTTCTTTCCACTCTCCTTTATGCCTCACTAGTATTTACAAACCTCTCTAAAGCTAACCTCAGCAAACTAGCTTCCTGTTACTACCATATAACTAGATTCGCCACAGGTATGGCATACAGGACGCACCACTGCAAAAACCTAACTGAACTTGACTTGCTGGAATTTCCTTCCCTACTAAAGCTTAACCAGCTCACAGTAGCTCACAAACCATCCGGACAATACCCTAAGCCTTAAGAGCATTATTAGCCAACATAATGCTATCAGGCCACTTCATTCTTCCAACAAGCCATCAGTCCAAACCCTAAAATCCAATAATACAGCAGGTGATTCCCTGTTTGCTAACTCAGTGGGTAAAATTTGGAACCTTCTTCCAGCAAACCTTTCCCAAGAACTATCTCTTCCCCTATTTAAAAAAGGCCTAAAAAAATACTTAAGAGCTAACTGGCTCTGTCCATGCCTAAACCCTGACTAACTTAATTCAGCTTTTTGGTCTTTTCTTAGCTAGTAGACTATCAGCAAGCAGATACTCCACTCATCTGATGTGTCATATAATGTACAGTTATGCCTGCTGAGTTTATCATTTCTCTGCACTGTAGTTTCCCTAATGTGATTCTGGGTTACGGATAGCAGATTAGCTGGTGAGGTGAAATGATTCTATCTCATTTTTTTCACTCTATTAACATTTAGCATATGTCTATGTGTTCCTACTGTGGTGAACTATCTGATATATTGTATCTATATCCTTTGCTCTCTTGGAATATTATTGTACTATTACTATTATTATTATTATTTTGGAGCTTTTCTCCCCGGGCCTCCGCTGAAAATGGACATGTATCCAGTCGGACTATCCCGGTCAACAAATGTAAAATAAATAAAAGTAAATAAATAAATCAGCTGTGTTTTACTTACTATTTAAAGGATTTTAAGATAACTAATAAGTTTAGAGACAGCCAGATAGAATCCCATATTTTAGGGACATGGCAGTAGTAAAAATAGTCACCTGCTCAGTTGTTGGGTGTAGTACATTCAATAGGAGTTTGTCTCTTGAGCGAAGAGTTCTGATCACTGTTTGCTGCAGGAGAATATGGGCCAGGCTTAGGCATTCTACTGTTCTATAAATGAATTATCAGTGATTAATAGTTGAATAGGCTAAGCAGTGAGAGAATTTAGTCACAACAGAATTGTTTTGAAGTTAAACAGTGGTGTGGTTTGTGGGGTATATTGGCATTAAACTTTGCTGTGTTGTTGTAGCACTGCTTGGACAGATAGGATTGACTACAAACTTGGCAAAAATATGGGAGCTACATAGAGAAGGTTTGGGACTAACCAGGCTGTTACTATGTTTTCTGGCTTTGTTAACTAGGGTTTTATCCTTTAGAGGGTGCGAAATTTTTTTTTCCATCTTTCATCAATAATGACCCCTAAGAGTTTGGTATAGATTACTGTTTCTGTTATGGTACTGAAGATAAGAATTAGGTTTTGTAATCACTGTATGGTTTGGGTGTGAACAAGATTAGTTTGCTTTTTGGGGAGGGGTTTAAGAAAAGTTATAAATCGCTGGGAGTCATGAAATTGTGCCTCAACAGAAAGGGACACCTAAATTAGCCGCTTTTGCTTTTCTAGGTTCTTAGTGGAACAGATGAGTGTGGACTGACTGCATACTGAATGATGGCGGCATGTTAACTGGATTTATGTAAGTTGTTTATGAAAATGTTGGAACAGATGTGGAGTAAAGTTAATTTCTTGGGAGATGCCTACACAGATACAGAAAAGAAGGGCCAGATGCCAGTATTCCATTTGACCGCCTGATGCCTACCAGATAGGTAGCTGTCGGGGTAGGAGGTTACTAGGCTATTGGCCCTGAGGCCCTTTAGACAAATCAGCACTCGATGCCCCTGTCCAGCAGGGACATGGGTTGAATCCCAGGGGTATATTTTCTGTTACCCATCCAGTTATGATAGATACTTCTGCTCCTAAAGAAGATAGTCTGTTTTGAAGTTTAGTCCTACATATTTATGGTTTTGATAGCTTTCAGATTTGCAAACCTGCAAAAAAAATAAAAATAAAAAATTAATAGGAATCTTTTTATTTTGTACTTATTGTTCTGGAAAGAAGCAGGGCAGACCAGGAAAAAGAGGATTTGTGTAGTCCCAAAGAAGAGAATCTTGTAAACTGTTCATCACTCAGATTTGAAAGCACTTAAGTACAGTTTACCACAGCAACCGCAAACATTCAAACTTACTAAAAATGAATAAGCTTATTTTGAAGGGTGGCTTTGCTGCTTGCGCAATCTACACGCCTTAACTTTACTTTGCTTACTCTGAGATTACTGTACCTTAGAGAAATGGGAATTCTCTGAGCTGATGCACTGTTGGATTTAGTATCTAACAAAACTGTACTGCACTTCATTTTCTGCATGTACAAGTGTCTGAGCTTCTACCCTGCTCCCTTCCTGAACAATAAGGGTAAAATAAAAGTATTCCTTTCAATTCTGTGGAAGCTTGCAAATCTGAAAGCCATCAAAAACATAAATATGTATGTAGTTCCGCTGTGCTGTCAGGCTTAAAAGGCATGTATTTCTGTATAGAAGTGACATTTTTATTCCTTATAAAAGATGATGCATAAAAAGTTACATTAAAGTTGTTAAGTTTGTGTAAATTACTGGCTTCCTGGGCATACAGTGGCAGAACCCATCCAAGAACATTTCAGCAGGAAAATAATTGTATTTTTTTCTTCCAAAAAGTTATTGAACTAAAGTATTTTAGTGAAACTTTCTTTGCAATCACCACACACCAAAAATTGAACATATCATGCTGACTTTTTTCAGGTTTGGGGGGGGGGTAATAGATGCGATGATGGCTTCCCTTCATAATGGAAGTTTGGTATTTCGTTGATTAAGGTAATATGAAATAACATGATTGATGAAAACCCTGTGGTGTTTTTGGCTGTTGGGGTTAAGGGGGAGCCGTCCATAAGATGAGTTTTGCACATTTTATATAGTGGAAAACAATAAATAAAAATATTATAAGCACTTACAGTATTTATTAGAGGACAGAAAGCAGACCTTCAAAAATGTTTAAGCAGGCCAAAATTTGTATCAAGTTTTGTATATTTCTGTTGTTTTGGATGTGCTACTTAATACTGGCATCACCTATGGCAGCCTTGTGTTTGCCTTTCAGTCAGTTTCCTGTGGAAAACTTAGATCAAAGACAATATTCCTCACAGACAACATCCCCCTCCCTTGTGACATTCAGAATGCAGCTGATGTTCTGCCTTTCAGTCTAGCAGTATAGTCTGTATTCTGTACATAAGCACCCCTGTATTCTTCTTTTTCTTTCAGCTTTTCCCGGTTAGGGGTCGCCACAGCGGATCATCTGTCCGCTCATGACTGGCAGTGGAGTTTTACAGAGTCGAGTTGCCAGCCCGGTGCCCAACCTTCCACAGAAGGCGCACACACACACACACATGCACACACTCACACCTAGGGCCAATTTAGAGTGTCCAATCCACCTACTGCATGTCTTTGGGATGTGGGAGGAAACCGGAGCACCTGGAGGAAACCCACACGACCACAGGGAGGACATGCAGACTCCACACAGAAGGCACCCCAGCCGAGAATCGAACCGGAGAACCTCTTGCTGTGAGGCAGCAACGCTAACTGCTGCACCACCGAGGCTGCCCACATAAGTACCCCTGTATAATTCCTTGAAATATCACAAGAGTATTTCAGACAGTTTCAGAAGGGCAGCCATTTACATACAGGGATCACAAATAACCCAAATGACTATATTTTTGAAAGTGGTCACCTCTAAAGGATTTAACCATTTGTCAGTGAATATTTATAAAAATAAAAAAATAAAAAAACATATATATGTTTTTTTTTTTTTCACAGTAATTGATTGCTTTTCAGTAAGAAAAGTAGCTTGAACACAACTCCAGATGTGTCAAAGAAAGGTTGCAGCAGTGTGACTATCACTTCTTTACATGTTGTCATCCATCTACACCTATGCAGTTAGTGCCCAATTTTTAAATGTTACAGTCGTGTACACTTACCATAAATGTAGATGTTTGAGTGTATTCACTGTTGCAGTCATCACCTGTGGGAAGATTCCCAAAGCTGAAGAGAGGGGTGGCAGGATAGTCTAGAGACCTAGGCAGGGGTAAGGAGGCCCTGCAGTACTGCAGATGCAAACCCTGCCTAGCCTTAGAGAAAAGAGGAGTGTGATAATGCTTTGTAAAGGTATGGACAGAGGTCCAGGTGGCAGCTTCCAAGATGTCCCTGGTAGGGACTCCTCTGAAGAATGCTGTGGAAGTGGGGGCTGCCCTAGTGGAATGGGTACGAACAGACTTAGGGGGAGGTTTCCCATGAAAACTGTAGCAGAAATGGATACAGTGTGATATTCATTTAGAGATAGTCTGCTTGGAGATGGGCTTCCCCTCTGCCCATAAGGCAAAACTAACAAGAAGTTGGTCCATTTTTCTGAAGGGTTTAGTACGGTCCAGGTAGTATCTGAACTGCCTGTACACGTCCAGAGAGTACATAATTCTTTCCCCCTTGTTTTGAGGGTTGGGGAAGAAGATAGACAGGTGAATGGCCTGGTTTATAGTCACATTAGATATCACCATGGGCATGAAGGAGGGGTTAGTCCTAAGGGACACCCTGTCTGCATGGAAAATGATGAAGTGTTCAATGGCCATCAGTGCCTGAAACTCAGAGACCCTTCTGGCTGAAGTGATGGCTAGCAAAAAGCAGTCTTCCAGGAGAGGACTTTCAGTTCTGCTGAAGCAGCAGGTTTGAAGGGGGGTAAGGTCAGCTTTTCCAGAACAAAGTTAAGATCCCAGGCTAGTGTGGGAGGCCTGATGATAAAAGCGCCTCTGAAGAATTGCTTAATCTAAGGGTGAGAGAACAAGGGCTGGTCTGTGTTAAACTGAGCAGAAATGGTTGAAGCGTTGATCTTAACCGAAGAGAGGGAGAGTCCACTATTAAGTAATTCCGTTAGTCCAGGATGAGAGGGACAGAAGGTTGGGAGGAACTGGCTCCTCTGGACTGGTACCAGGAGCAGAATCTTTTCCACTTCCCTGTGTAAGATCTTCTGCTGCTGGGCCTTCTGGCCTCTGTGATAATGTCTAGGACCTGCTTGCTTAGCAGAAGCCCTTCCCTTACCTTGGGAGTATCAGCCATGCTGATAGCCTGCAAATCTGGGTTCAGCATTTCCCCCCCTGCTTGAGTCAAGAGGTTATGGATCTGGGGAAGCTGCCTGGGAGGATGTGATGTGAAGCTGCGCAACAAGGAGTACCAATGTTGCCTGGGACAATCCCGAGCAATGAGGATGGCCTTGTGCCCGTCCTCCCTGATCTTGATGAGTACCTTGGGAATAAGAGGCAGAAGGGAGGAAGGAGTACACAAACAGAGAGTTCCATGGGAAGGTTAAGGCATCCACCTTCCATGCTAGGTGGTGATACTCCCTGGTGCAAAATTTCTTTAGTTGATGGCTGAGGTGCGAAGCAGAAAGATCCACCTCTGGGTTTCCCCACACTTGAGTGACCTGCCCAAAGATTTTTCTGTGGAGATGCCATTTGTGGAGGTCCACCATGTGTCTTCTTAAGTGGTCAGCCAGGGTTTTGTTGATTCCTGGCAGGTATTGGGCTATAAGGAGTAATCCCATGGAGGAGGCCGTCAGCCAGAGGTTCATGGCTAGCCTGCACAAGGGGTAAGATTGTGTCCCTCCCTGTTTGTTGATATACTACATCACTGTGGTGTTGTCTGTTTTAACAAGGAGAACCCCTGGCCTGAAATGAGGCTGGAAGAATGTCAAAGCCTTCTGTACTGCAGTCATTTCCTTCTGGTTGATATGCAAGGGAATGTGATGAGCATCCCAAAGACCCTGGGTGCACCTGCCTCCTATATGGGTGCCCCAAGCGACATCTGAAGCATCGGTGGTAAAAGTCTGGCCTGTGGGGCAGTGGATGAAGGGGAGACCCTGGTTAGTGGCACATGCCTCTGTCCACCAGAGCAACTCTGCCCTTATAGAGGGGATCAGAGGGAGAAAGATCTCCAGAGTTTGTGAATGCTGGCACCAAAGGTTGCTTAGGTACCACTGAAGTTTCCTCATGTGCAGTCTGGCTAGAGGAATCGGAAGGATGCAAGAAGCCATGTATCCCAAGGTTTACAAGAATGTCCTTGCTGTGAGCTGACTTTGGGATGCCAGCTGGGTAAAGTAGGGAGGCAAGAAGCTCTGCTTTTCTGGGGGTAGGAAGGCCATTTGGGATGCTGTGTCCAGCAGAGCTCCCAGGAAAATGATATTCCTGGAAGGAGTCTGATTTGATTTCTTCTCATTGATGGTGGATCCCAAGGAGGTGAGAAGAGTTTTGATGAAGAGTAAGCCCTACAGGAGCTTTTCTTTGCTCTCTGCCTGGATGAGGCAGTCGTCCAGATAGGGATACATCTGAATGTTTTTCTGTCTGCAAAATGCTATGACCGGGCTCAATCATTTGGTGAAAACCCTGGGAGCAGTAGATAAGCCAAAGGGAAGAGCAGAAAACTGAAAGTGCTGTGAGCCTGCTCTGAAACACAGGAATTTCCTGCAAGACTCGTTATGGGAATATGGAGGTATGCATCATTTAGGTCTAGGGTCACCAACCAGGCATTTTTTGTCAGCATTGGCAGTAGCTGCTGCAAGGTTAGCATTTTGAATTTGGGGACTGCCAGGGAAGTGTTCAGCATGGACAAATCTAGGAAGGGGCTCCAATTGCCCTCTTTTCTGGGAACAAGGAAAAGCCTCGAATAAAAGCCTTTGCCTGTTTGATCTGCGGGTACTGGTTCTACTGCCCCCTTGTCTATGAGAATTCAGACCTTCTTTAAAGCCTATGCCCACTGATTGGGAGGTAAGTCTGGGTACCCTCTGGGAGTTGGTAGTTCGTTAAAAATGAATATGTATCCCTGTAAAATTATCTTTAAGACCCATTGATCCTTGGTTACAGACATTCAATTTTCTTTGCAGAGGGACAGCCTTCCTCCGAGCTTTTGGGGGAGAGGGGGGCAGGGGGGGGGTCATTGTGAGTTTTTGCCATAGAGAAAAGTCTTAGAACTCCCTGCTCTGGGGGCAGATGTGGTCCATTGCTTGGTTCTCTGCTGTCCCTACTGTAGGGACCTGGTGGGCCTGTCCCTGTGGGGCTTAGCTTGCCCCTGTCTGCTGGGAGCAGGAAAGGACCAGTGTTTAGAGGAAAAGTTCCTGCTGAATCTAGGAAGCTGATCCTGAAAGAAGTCTTTAACTATTTGCATAGATTTTGCTTTGTCTTCTGTTTTTTTAAGCACCTCTGCTGCTTTTTCCCCAAACAAGCGGTCTTTGTCCAAAGGTGCATCAATTAACTTTGACTGGACATGATCAGGTAGAGTTTGTTCCTTCAACCATGCATGTCTCCAAATGACAGATCCAGGCACTGCTGCCCTGCTAGAGGCTTCTAGTGCATCATATCCACAGTGTAAAGAGTGCCTAGCCACTTAACAAGTAGAATGCAGTAAATCTGCTAACTCCGTAGAATTGGCACAGTCAGGAAAAGTAGAAATATTTTGCTTTAATAGTTCCAAAGTGTGCTGTTGATATTTTACATATGGAACTGACAGTTGAGAGCTCTGATGGCTAAGGTTGCTCAGGTGTATACTTTACCCCATCTGTCAAGAGCGCTGGCATCTTTAACAGAAGGAATAGAGTTCTTTGCAGAACTAGTCCTGGCTCCTTTGGGGCCCTGTGTAATGACCACGAGGTCTGCAGCAGGATTTCTGTACAGGTATTTATGGGTGTCTAGTACTCTGTAACACCTATCAGGCTTACTGGGAGCAGGAGGAAGGGCATCCGGGGCTAAACTGGATTCAAGGAAAACATCATCCACCACATCTAAAACAGGGGGGATGGCAAGGGGTCTGTGCTGCGGAAGGTCTGGAAATTTTCTTAGCCTTTTCTTGGACTGAGGGAAATCCTGAGATTCCCATTGGAAATGCTCCCTGAGGATATGGAGGATTTCCCCAAAGGAGAAGTCTTCTGGTGGGGAGGCAGAAGGGATGGATTCCTCTGCATCTGAATCCTCATAAGCAGTAAGAGGTTGTTGATCCTCTTCCAAGTCTGAATAATCTGATTCCTCGGAAACTTGCTCTGTCAATATTTCAGGAGAAGGGTAACTTTTCCTTTTAGAAGAAGAGGCCTGACTGCCCTGATAAGGGAAATAAGATCTTCTGCCATCTTAAGCATCTGGGCCTGGGGTGGAGGGGCAGGAGGAAGATGGTGTCTAGAGGAAGATTTCATAGGGGTGGCCTGGCTTCTAGGCCTAAGAAAAGTCATCGGTCTGAGATTAGCGGTAGTTGGGAGAGAGGACATCTGATGTTCTTCATTCCACATTGCTGCAGTCCTAACTATTGGGTAGTCCGCTGTCCAGTCGGCCCGAATACCAAAGTATATGGCTGACGTCGGTCAGGGCGCATTAGACTGACGTCAGTACGTCAGGGTACTAATGCGCATGACCGACGTCATATCCTCAGTCTTTTTTGCCGCATGGTCCGATGCAGAAGCAATTTTGCGAGTGCAGGTTGGCGTTCTGAAAGTTTCTGAAGCCAGGGTTTCAGACCGAATCAAAGTTGGCTAAGTACCCCGTTGGGGAATATTTTGTTTTTTTCTTGCCTCAGTATTTAACCGGATGTCAGAAAAAGTGAATAACTGTATTTCTTGTGGGAAACAGATACCTCATAGGGATTACCATATTTTGTGTATACCTTGTTTAGGGCCTGAGCACGACGTTGTTGGATGCCGCTCTTGTGCTAGATTTAACAAACGCACTATTAAGAGAAGGTTAGACTGTGCCAGGTTAGTGTTTGGGAAGCGTTGTAATTATAAAATGCCGTTGGATGCTCCGACGCCGGCTTCGGCTAAAAAACGCAAGGACAAAACAGCAAAGCCTAGAGTGGAGGAACCGACAGTCCCAGACGTCGGTTCTTTAGAGGGCTCAGTGGAGCCGGAGGTTTTGCCAGGTGTTTCTTTGGAGTCTCAGGGAGAGACTTTACTGTTACAGGATGTATCCTCTCAGGAAGTAGGCCAGGCTGAGGGGGCTTCTCAGGTGGCTGTTCTTCCCTCTCTTCCTAAGGTGGTCAGAGCCTCCCCTTCTGTTTCCAAGGCTTCTTTGAGGGGTAGGCCGAGTTTTGCTTCAGTGGGGGTTTCTCCTAGTACTTCAGGGTCTTTGCCTAAGAAACATATGCTTAAGATGGCAGAGGATTTGATTACTATGATAAGGGGTTCCATGCCCCCTCCTGATAAGAGGCCTAGGGTGGAATCTGAGTTTGAGAGTTTTGAGCAATGCTCGGAGGCTTCTGAGTCTTCGGCTGAAGACTTGCAGGAGTACCCTCCTTATTCTGATTCTGATGTGGATGATTCTACTCCTTCAGCTTCCCCTCCTGAGGATTTTTCATTTTCAGAGACTCTGCATTCCATGAGGGAGCATTTTAAATGGGAAGGTCAAGATTTCTCTGATTCCAGGAAACGGCTTAGGGAATTCTTGTTTTTACCCCAGCACAGGCCTTTAGCTATACCTCCTGTTTTGAATGTGGTGGAAGATGTTTTTGCAGAGGCTTCCCTGAATCCGGATTCTTTGCCTCCTGCCCCAGTTAAACCGGATAGGTATTATAGGGTGCCTGAAGCTCATAAGTATCTTTTTAAGAGTCCTAGGGCAGACCAGAAAACTGTCTCTCAGGGGCCTAAAGGTGTGAAGGCCTCAGTTGTTAAAAATCCTGTCCCTCCTGATAAAGAGGCAAGGGCTTTGGATAGATGGGGAAAGAAAGTGTATACTTCTTCCACTTTAGCCATGAGGGCGTTGAATTGTCAGTTTTACATGTTAAAATATCAGAATTATCTTCTTTCACAGTTGAAATCTAAGGTGGATGCTCTGGCGGAAGGTATTGAGTGTAAAGAGTTGCAGGATTTAGTTCATGTGTCTGAACAAGTGGGTAAACATTCCTTGCAATGTGGTTTTGATGCTGTGCAGGCCTCCTCCAGGGTGGCTGCCACTGGTTCTGTTCTTCGTAGGCACGCCTGGTTGAGAGATCAGAACTTAGCTGAGCATGTTAAGACAAGGATTTTGGATGCTCCTTTACAGTCTGATGTGTTGTTTGGTTCGCCTGTGGAAGCAGTCTTAAAGAAGATGGAGGACAAGGCTAAGTCTATGCAAACTGTTAAGGATTTTTTGCAGGTGCAGCCTCCGAAGTTTAGTAGAAATTGGCCTGCTAAGGGATGGACTTATCCTGCTTATGATTCCCAGTCTAGGGGTAGGTCTAGACGTGGTAGGGGCAGAGCTCAAGGTGCTTTTAGGCCTAGGACAGGGAGTTCACCTGCTCAGACTTCTGGTGAGGGCAGGGGTCAGTCCTTTCGTAAGCAGACCCAATGACCTGCCTTTTCAGCTGCCAGTACCTTCTCGCCTGGCGGCACCTCTAGGAGGAAGACTGTCTCTTTTCAAAGAAAATTGGGATTTAATTACCCAAGACAAATGGGTTCTGGATATTATTCACCACGGTTACAAGTTTTATTTCCATACCTTGCCTCCTTTCAAAGGCATGCCAGACATTCCTCCACTACAAAGACAAGAGGCTCACAAGCAAATTTCTCAGTTACTCCAAATAGGGGCCATTCAGCCGGTTCCTGTGCCAGAAAGGGGCCTAGGGTTTTATTCTCGCCTGTTCCTAGTACCGAAGAAGGGGAACACGTGGAGACCAATTTTGGATTTATCTATCCTCAACACTTATCTGGACATTCCCAAGTTCAAAATGTTGACGTTACAACAGCTTTTACCTCTGCTGGGCAAGGATCACTGGATGGTAACTTTAGATCTCAAGGAAGCTTACCTTCATGTGCCTATAAGACTAAGTTGCAGAAAGTATCTGCGTGTTCGAGCTGGAAATTCTCATTATCAGTTCTCTGCATTGCCCTTTGGCTTATCTACTGCCCAGAGTATTCACAAAGGTTCTGGCTCCAGTGATAGCTTACTTCAGGCTAAAAGGAATTCAAATCTATCCTTACTTGGACGATTGCCTGATTCTGGCTCAAGAAAAGGAAGACCTTCTACAGCATTTGGAATATGTCATAGCAGTGCTAAGATGCCTAGGGTATTCTGTGAACGAAATAAAGTCCAGTCTAGTACCCTCTCAAGACATGTGCTTTCTGGGTGTGAGACTGAATACAGCAGCCCAGATGGCCTTTTTAACCCCGGACAAACAAAAGAATCTTTCCAGTTACTTCCATCAACTATCTCTTCAGTCCGGGCTGACTGCAAGGACAGTCCTTCAAGCCTTAGGGTTCATGGCATCTTGTATTCTGGTGCTTCCCAATGCCAAACTGCATATGAGGAAGCTACAATGGTATCTCAAAATGTATGGACACAGCACTGCCAGGATTTGGACACTGTCATTCAAATAATACCTTGCATTCAAAAGGAATTCTTGTGGTGGGCTCAGGAATGTCACCTAAACAAGGGACTCTCTGTGACCCGGCCAGAGGCGAGTCAAATTCTAACGACAGATGCCTCAGACATTGCTTGGGGAGCTCATCTAAATGGAAAGTGGATACAAGACAAGTGGCCTGCCAGACTACAGCATCTACATATCAACATGAAGGAGATGTTAGCAGTCCAGTTTGCATTAATGGCTTTCAAGAAGTTACTTCTTCCAGGGCAGGTGTTGATTCTAACAGACAACACAACTGTCATGTGGTACATCAACAAACAAGGGGGAACACATTCTTACCATTTGCAGGCAAGCAATGATTTTATGGGAGACTGCGCTAAGCTTGCAACTAACTCTTCAGGCAAGGTTTCTGCCGGGAGCACAGAACTCCTTAGCAGATGTGTTAAGCAGACAAATCATGGATCCCCACGAGTGGAAACTGGATCTTCATGTATTTCAAAAGTTGACAGTGTCCTGGGGAACTCCAGACATAGATCTGTTCGCTTCTCCACTAAACCACCAGCTGCCAAAGTTTTGCACAAAGAGGTTTCATCACACAGCTTGGAAAGTGGATGCTCTTTCTTTCAGTTGGAAAAATCTTCATGTGTATGCCTTTCCACCTCTGCCTCTTCTTCCAAAGGTGCTTCTAAAAGTCAGACAAGACAAGCCATGGATGATTTTAATAGCTCCAGATTGGCCTCGGCAGCACTGGTACCCATTACTGAGGAGTCTGGTAAAGAAGCCTCCTTGGCCTTTACCCTTGATTCCACATCTGTTGTCTCAGAAGGACGGTTGTCTGCTCAATGTCAAGCTTCACTCTCTTCATCTAACAGCCTGGCATATTCTGTTTTGAAAGACAGCAGGTCTCAACTTCCTCAACAAGTTTTAAATGTGATTATGGAAGCCAGAAGACCTAGTACAAGGAAAGTGTACGCAGAAAAATGGAAGAGATTTTTATTTTGGACTGCAGCAAAGAATTTGGAGATTTCAGAGCCTAATTTGAGTGTGGCTCTTCAATATCTTACTGAGTTATTGGACAAAGGTTTGTCTTTCTCTTCCATTAAGATTCATGCTGCAGCAATTTCAGCTCACTATGATTGTGACCCACCATTGTTTTCACATCCTTTGTTCAAGCAATTTCTTAGAGGGCAAAGAATATAAGACCCCCACGTAGAGCTCCTACTCCTGCTTGGGATCTCAATTTTGTGTTGGAGAAACTTACTCTACAACCTTTTGAGCCTGCAGCTACTGCTGAACTGAAATACTTGTCATGGAAGACTGCTTTTTTGTTGGCCATTACTTCTGCAAGAAGGGTTTCTGAGTTACAGGCCCTTATGGTGGTTGAGCCTTTTTTGATTTTTCATAAGGATAGGGTATCATTACGTACTAATCCTTCCTTTATGCCTAAAGTGGTTTCTAGTGTGGCTTTAAACCAAACTATTCATTTGCCTACGTTTTATGCAGATCCCCAAAATAAAGGGAAAAAGATTTTGCACACTTTAGATGTACACAGGCAATTGCGTTATTATTTGAGCAGGACTAAGGATTTTAGGCAGTCTCAGCAGTTGTTTGTTTCTTTTGCTTTGAGTTCTCAGGGCAAGCCTGTGTCAAAACAAACTATTTCTAGGTGGATTGGGTTTTGCATTGCATTTTGTTATTCCCATCATGGCAAGGAGATTCCAGCTGGGATTAGGCCTCATTCCACTAGGGCTACTGCCACTTCAACAGCTTTTTTAAGGGGGGTGGCAACTAAGGATATTTTGGAGGCAGCTACTTGGAGTTCAGTGCATACTTTCTCTAAGCATTACCACCTTCCTCTCTACTCTAAGTCTAGGGCTGGTTTTGCCACAGCTATTTTGCAAGGCATGTTATCAGCTCCTGCTTCCTTATGATTTGCCAGCCTCCCTTACCTCTGCTTTGGGATTCTACCCAATAGTTAGGACTGCAGCAATGTGGAATGAAGAACATAGTACAGTTTTGTACCTACCATAAATGTAGATGTTCGAGGATCCACATTGCTGCAGTCCAATTTTCCCTCCCTCCTTCCCCTCTGTGTTTAGGGGTGGTTGTGTAGGTGAGGTTATATTCTGCTAATTTTGTATATTTTGTATATATATATATATTTTGGTGCAGATATGTTGGGAGTTTTGGTTTTGGCCTTATCTTTTCAGGGTCTTCTGACATCTGGGGCAAGAAAAGACTGAGGATATGACGTCGGTCATGCGCATTAGTACCCTGACGTACTGACGTCAGTCTAATGCGCCCTGACCGACGTCAGCCATATACTTTGGTATTCGGGCCGACTGGACAGCGGACTACCCAATAGTTAGGACTGCAGCAATGTGGATCCTCGAACATCTACATTTATGGTAGGTACAAAACTGTACTTTTCTGACTGGAATCGGTAGTGCAAAAGACATCCTCAGAAATCGGTACCTGCTTAGCGGCTCCGGACCCAACCGAGGCAGAGACCGCCAAAGGCTCTGAAGACGAAGAAGATTTCTGTGACATACCAGATTCCGAAAGGGTCTCAGCAGAGACCTGCATGGCAATCGCATCGAACATCAGGGGCTGTGAAAGTGCCTCACTGAATTCCAGAGTACTGACGACCTGTTCAGCGGAGTCGTCGTCGGAAGGCTTGGCCTTGTGCGGTCTGTCTCTATCCTTATCCTTATGCTTTTTCAGAGGTTCTGCTGATTGTTCGCTAAACAATGCCATATGAGAAGATGGAGGACAAAAATAGCTATCTACAAAAAGAGCTCACTGATGAAAAGTTCTTGCGTTAAAGAGGGCACAGAACTGACAGCGGGCTACGTTGTGGTCTGGGCCTAAACAAGTGGCACAGTAAAAATAGAAGTCTCGGTGTGGGATTTGCTTTCCACAGGTGAGACAATTGTTAACTATTTCGGACATCGGTTAGGGCAAGAAAAAAATTTCCCCAACGGGGTACTTAGCTTTAGACATTTTCAGCTGTGATCCAAATTCTGGTAGCGACTGACTAGCACACTTGCAAACTGCTTCTGCTATGGACTGCACGGCAAGAAAGACTAATGTAATGGTGTCAGCTGCCTTGCTTTGTAGCACTGATGACCTGACGTCAGTCTGCAGATGACAGCAGCTGATGCAGAAAAACATTGACTCTGGTATTCAGGCCGACTGAGGGTTACCACAGCAGGGATAACCCACAGGTGACGACTGCAACAGTGAAACATGAAGAACATCAGGAATATCTGGAGAAAGCACACGAACGCAGAGAGGACATGTAGACTCCGCACAGAAGGCACAACCTTAAGCGCTGCATCACTGCACTGCCCAATGTCTGAAGATTGTGCTAGTACATATGTTAGCTGGTGATCCCTTCTTCCCTTTTCTTCTCTAAATGAAACGTTAAAACTGTCTTATTTTATCCTTAATATGTGATGGTGTGTGTGGGGGTGGCGGGGAGTTGCTACTATCCTGATGCCGTTGGAGTGCAGACTCAGAGCTCTCTGAATTCCCAAGATGTTAAGTTGAAGTCTCATCTGCTTCAGTTAGGGGCAGTACTACAGGTGACTGTAAAATGTCCCATGGTATGGAATGTAAGGAGTAGAGGTACTTACCACTCTGTATCACAGATATATACACAGCAAGATATTATTTTAAATATGCAGATAAATAAGAAACATCAATACCAACCTTTTTCTGACAGCCCAAATTTTGTTTTTCATTTCTCATTTTTTACTATACAACAGTTCTTACCTAGCTTTCCATATTAAATCCTCAACTGTACATTGTTACAAAAGTTCACTTTCCACTGTTTTACTGTTGTAAAACATTATGGGTCTAAACTTTCTTTGTCTAAATGTTCATTCTGATTTAACTTTGAATGACTTCTCGTATCGTTGTTTGTGTCTTGTCAATGCTTATGTTTTTTTACTATTGTTTTCAAACAATCATTGTTTTATTCTCATTGTATGCTCAAATGATTCTTTACACTATGCTATGTATATGTATGCTACTTTCTCTCTCTCTCTCTCTCTCTCTGTCCTTTGAAGCTTTTCTTCGTTGGTCTCTGCCAAAAATGGATTTTCCGCCCAGTGAGGCTGTCCTAGTCAGCAATAGCAATAAATAAATAAAATAAATGTGCCCTCATGCCTGAGGTAATGTTTGCAACTACTGAGAGTATGTGAACCTTTGCTGGCAGGTGCTTGCTGCTCACTAATTGTTTTTTTGGCTTTTCCCAGTTAGGGGTCGCCATAGTGGAACTCCAGTCCACAAATGATTGGCAGTGAATTTTTACGGTGTCGAGTTGCCAGCCCGGCGCCCAACCTTCAATGAACGCACACCCACGCACCTACCTGTATGTCCTTAAATACACTCGACCATGGGGAGGACATGCAGACTCCGCACAGAATGCGCTGCAGCTGAAAATCAAACCGGAAAGCCTCTTGCTGTGAGGCGACAACTCTAACTGCTGCATCACTGCAACCACTGTGCTTGTCACTGTGGACACAAATAAGGATGGTGGTCTCTTGTCTTTTGAGTCTTATTAAGAAGCTAATACAAAATCCAGCTGATATCCTTATCACACAATGCATGTTAAGCCATCAAGTATCGATAACATTTCTTACTTATAACTGCAACTGGGCAGAAATAATTTTCTGTAGTTAACTGATATTTCCTGCATAACTCTCTCTCTTTGTGTTGACATGATTAACTATATGTTTTAAATCAAGTCTTTTCTGTAATGTCATTGTCTTTAATATCATTGTCTATTTGCATTTTCGTATTTCCCTGTGGTCCTTTTCTGTCTTGATCTTTGTTGAAAATGGGCCACAATCTGAATGGACAGCACAGTATTGAAAACACGCAAAATAAATAAAATTGTTAAACATGTAGTATCTACTCAGAATATTTCATTAAAGTTCTCTTAATACTTTGGTAAGCAGATGACCAACATCTGGTCAGTTCTTGAACAGGCTAGGATATGGTACTTTATTTGCAGGGAGGAAGGAAGGCTGTGCAGTGCATTGCAGTTGTCTGAGCACTTGCAGTCGTGCCTGTTAAGGGTCAATTACCTGGTGAACAAATATTAAATAAATAAAGCAGGTCTGTCGCTTCTCATTTTTGGTATACCTTTAGGGATTAGGGGGAAGCCCATTCATTCTTTCTTTATTTTTATGTATTCTTTGTTGACTAGATTAGTCCCACATGGCTAGTGGTCTAACTTCAGGGGAAACCCGAGGTGGTATTTGTACTACTAAGGGAAATTTGGCAATGGTATCAGGGAACTTCCCCTACTTTTTTTTATAGGTGCCGTGGGATCTTTTACATCCACTTGAGCTATCACCAATTAAAGCAGATGTCGCCTTGGTTTAACATCTCACCCGAGGAATGACATACTCAAGAGTGCAGCTGTTTTCTGCTGCACTACATTGTCAGCTATTGATCTACCTGTTGTCAGAATAGAACTCACAGCCTTCTGTTGTTTTAATGACATTCACATTAAGTATTACAGCCATTTCATTTGCCACAGGAGGGAAGTGAATGCAATTGAAACTTCTCATACTGGGGTGTTTTGTGGCTTGCAAATAGGGTTGCCACCTTTTCAAATGGCCAAAGTGGGACATTTTCGGGACACACATCAGATTTTACAGGCCGGCACATACCCACGGTCAGTACAAAGGATAGAACTTAACTTTTTTGCCTAAATAAAAGCTTATTCTTGTAGCATTTTAGTTGCTTATTCTGTTTCTTGTAACAGGTATTTTAAATACAGAATAACTATTTTATGCAACTATTACATAAAATATGGGACATAATTATGTCCTACAATCTTAGGACATTTGCCATTTTTAATATTTTTTGTCAGGACACAACTGCCCAAAGAGGGACTGTCCCTCGCAAAGTGGGACAGGTGGTAACCCTACTTGCAAAATTACTTTATGGGGTGGCAATCCATGAAGAACTTCAACAACGAATCTCTGTAATTCAACACAGCAGATATATCAGTTCAGTCTAGCATTAAGGGAGCAAGCAGAATTAACATTGCAGATTTTTAATGATGGCTAAGCAGTATCCATGAACAGGGCAGACAAGATGTGGGCTAAGTGGTCCTCCCTAGTTAGCAAACACAGGCTGATAGTTAAAAAAAAAATTAGCATGCAAAGTGCTGTCTAGCAATACAGCTTCTGTCAGCGTAGTGAATGTACAGTGAAGGAAACAGAATACATAAATTGTTTTTCTGCTGTTATGCCTTTTTAAGGATTTTCGCTATAGAATGGATGTGATTGAGAAGTTATATAAATAAATGGTACATTGGATCACGTTTTCTTTACCTTGCAGGCATTCTAGGGACCTGGCAGGAGGAATCCAATTGTTCATGATATTTTGTGTGTGAACCAACAGGAAGAAGGACATTCACAGAGCCGTGGGAAACAGTCCTAGAGAGCTAGAGAAACTCATTAACATAGATGCCAAACAGCTTAAACTGTTCCACAGTGTGAATTCACAGACACATTCAACAGTTTCAAGTTTTTCACACTGTTCAGAAAGTGCAATCTTCCCTGCTAGTTGATTTCAGTGGGAAGCCTCCTTTCACACTGGTAACTTCTTAGGCTTTCACACTAGCACTGACCCCAGGAGGTTGCATTTGTGAATGGAGAAGCTGCATTTCACACTGTTCTGTCCTGTTAATAGCTGCCCTTTACACTATAAGGAACTGTAGTAGACCAGTCTCTCATACACTACCACTAACATGCTATTGTACATACACTGAGGTCTTTAAAACCCTAATTAAAATTTAATAGAGGCTGCTACTTTGTACCTTTAAAACAAAGTGTGTGCTTGCCTTCAGGTTCTCGTGGTCACCCAGCCCTTAAATTGGAGGTCCCAGTCTATATCAGACTGGCTAATATCCTCACTGGTGTGGCACAGAATGGAAAGCCAAGGACTTTTTGCAAGTAAATTATGTTTAGTCTTAAATTAAAATGCTCAACAGTTTTCCTGTCCTATCAACTCAAGTCCCTCCTAAATTGGACATGTCATTCCTTGAAAAATGCACTTTTAAAACAGAACATATTTCATTAGATTACATTAACTATTTAGTAAATACTTAAAGTTAATAATTAAATCACAATATATGTGTTTATTCTTTGACTTAGTGTCACAACTCACCTGATTTAAATACTGACAGCACAGTCTGTATTTTAGTGTATTTGTATGCGGTCATATCCGTGCGTCTGTATGTACATATATAAATATGCATTTATGTTTCAGTTGTATAAATGCCACCTTGAGTCTTCCCCGAAAAGAAGCCATCAGCTTATTGGGACTAACCTAGTCAACAAAGAATAAATAATAATTAAAAATGCATGTCAGACACACACACACACACACACACTATAACAGGGCTATCGAACTGACCATTTGTAAACATTTTATGAGAAGCTCACCTAATTATGTATATTTATGAATGTGTGCTTACTTTTATTATTAATTGATTTAGATTTGCAAACATCAAGCCTTTGTGCATGAATATTCTTGTGTTCAGTGTATATATTACAAGATTTAAGTACGCAGTTAAGAATGTCAGCCTTGTTTATAATTTATGAAAATGAAGTTGAGATGCGTTCAAATTCTAACCAGACAGTATAAATTTGTGTTAAATTGTTTTTAAAAATAACCGACGTACAGACTTTTCTTCTTTCCCCCCCAGCTTGGTCAACATTCTGCCCCCCCCCCCCAATAGAACAAGTGTGATTTGGTAATACTGCTATGCCTGTGTGGATTTCTAAATATTTCTAAGTATCAGTAAACACATTTATTAACCAAATAGGCCCACTGGGCACACAGTCCCTTTTTAGGCAAGACACAGGACCAGTGTCTGGTTAAGTGACTAATTCACAGTCATATATTAGGCAAATGAGGGCTGAGGGAATTAAACCCTGTACCACAGGAACTATAGCTTTCAGTATTAATCCTCTGTACCAGCTACCAGATGTAAGTGATCTACTTTGTGTTTATGCAGGGTTTGATAGGAGCTGTATGCTTTTAGACAGGCAGCCTTATTTTAAGGTTTTCTTGCCGTCCTTAGTTTGAAGTGAAATGTAAAACAAGGTGAAGGCCTTGATAAGAGGACCTTAACTCATTTATGTAGTCCAGAAGATTAAGTAATACATTTGTTACCCATTTTGTAAAAGAAAATAAGGCATTTTTTTAGTAATGAAGCTTATGCAAGTGTTTAGTACAAGTTTTTATTTTTAATTGAACCTACAAGGAGTATGGCAATCAGTAAAACTCTGAGGGAATCTTATTAAATTTATCAGATTATCATATAGTGAAGATTGCAAGATGTTTTGCATACAGCATTTTGTTTGTATATCTGTTGGTTGAGTGTGAAGCCTGGTTTATGTTCTTGTTTCTGATTTTGCATCTTGGAAATGGTTTGCTACAGCTATTCTCTGCAACCTTTGTAATAGATTTATTATTGCTGTACATTTGCATCCACCGATGCAGATCTGAATAACTAATCACATATAGTTGACAGTTTATTATTAGCATAGATACTGATGCCTACCTAACTGCGGTGGTGGTGCTGCGGTAACGTTGTCACCTCACAGTATGATGTCCTGTTCGATTCTCAGCTAGAGCGTGTGTTCTGTGTGTAGACATGCGTGAATGGGCGTACCTTCGTTGAAGATTGTACGTCAGAGCTGGAAACTTGGCACTTAAAAATCTACTGCCAATCATTAGCGGACCGGAGTACCACTGTGGCGACCCCTAACCGTGAAAAGCCAAAATACACAACAACAACTGATGCCTGCCTACTTCACGACGATTTTCTGACTCTCTAGTATACATAAGCATCACACTGGTAAAGTACATGTAATACATGCATATGTTTGTAAATTTATATAGTATTTTTCTGTTTATACAAAGGTATTATGTTTATATTTTGTTATCTAGGCATTATATATCAATTATAATAGAAATCCCTAAATACTACAGGTAGCAACCAATAAAATTGTATGATTTGCATTTCTGACATCCTTCAGGAGTCATCAGTGTATTCTTCACTGGCTCATTTTCAAGTGGCTCTAGCTTCTATACAATACTGTCTTTTGGGATGCCACTTCACTTCAGTCACTGACCATGTACATCTGCAATGATTTTACAGGCAAGTGGCCAGGAACGTCAGACTGCAGCTGTTTCATTTTGACATAGACCCAGTAATAGCCACTTGAATACAGATGAGTTGTCCAGGTCTCTTATCCCATTCCATTCAGTTTAGTAGTGGACACTCTATAAAAGGATGGCTGTTTACTAGGTCAGCAATTCTGCCTTCGTGTGCTGTATATTTTATATGCTATGGTAGGAATTTTATAGTTGCACATATTCTTCTTCTTTCGTCTTTTTCCCGGTTAGGGGTCGCCACAGTGGATCACCTATCCGCTCATGATTGGCAGTGGAGTTTTACAGTGTCGAGTTGCCAGCCCGGCACCCAACCTTCCACAGAAGGCACACACACGCACTCACACCTAAGGTCAATTTAGGGTGTCCAATCCACCTACTGCATGTCTTTGGGATGTGGGAGGAAACCAGAGCACCCGGAGGAAACCCACATGACATCAGGGAGGACATGCAGACTCTGCACAGAAGGCACCCCAGCTGAGGATCGAACCGGAGAACCTCTTGCTGTGAGGCAACAGTGCTAACCACTGCACCACCGTGGCTGCCCACAAGCACATATAATCTATGTAATACTGTAATAAGGTCATGTAACGCATAGTGTTGTTGTCACACATATAATCTGTGTACAACTCTAATAAGGTCATGTAACGCATAGTGTTGCAGTTGCACATATAATCTGTGTAATACTGTAATAGGGTCATGTAACGCATAGTGTTTTAGTTGCACATATAATCTGTGTAATACAGTAATAAGGTCATGTAACGCATAGTGTTGTAGTTGTACATATAATCTATGTAACACTGTAATAAAGTCATGTAATGCATAGTGCTTTGCAACACCAGAAAGACTGTGCTTAAAAGGACTGAAGGGCCAAATTATTTCTTATGTTTCTGTCTCACAGAAAGGGATTTTGTGACTATGTGTAGAGACTTTATTTATTTAGTTACTCCTCATTAACTTGGTTAGTCCCACTAGGTCAGTGAATTTTTTTAGGGAAGACCAGAACTGGTATTCATACTGATTAGGAAAAATTTGGCTAGGGCACTAAGAAACTCTTTTTTTCGATAAATGCCATGGGATCTTTTACATCCAATGAGCTACCACTAAAACAGGCAGGTTGGACCTTAGTTTAACATTTCATTTGAAGGACGTACATCACTGTCAGGAGAGGAACAACCCTCTTTATGCTGCACTGTAGTTTCAGTATTGGAAAATTTCCCATCACAATACCTCATACTAGTCCCAGATTCAATCCCCTGATCTGTATTATAAGTACGAAAGATGAATTCGGCGAACGCTAGAAGAACGACACATAAACGATCTACGAAAACAGTGAAGGATGGAAACACCAAAAGAGACAACGCCGAACAGATTCCCGGAAGCAACAGTGCAATACAGGTAAGTAAAACCAAAGTAAACAAACACAACAAAAACACTTTTATAAACGTTTGTGCAGGGGGGCAAGCCCCCCTGCACCCTCCTACTTGTATATACCAACTCCGAGACTGCTCTACAGTGGGAAAAAGGATATATTTCCTCATCCCCACAATCATCCTGCTGGCCAGGGAAATCCATTGGGCATTGTGTCTTTCGGAGTTTCCATCCTTCGCTCTTTTTGTAGATTGACGTTTATGTGTCGATCTTCTAGCATTTGCTGAATTCATCTTTTGTCGTTCTGATATAGACCCAATCGCCTACCCAATCAGTATCCTAATCAATAGATCAGAATATCTAGTTCCTACCATATGGAAAATGTCACATATCACCTTCATCCACAGAGGAGGAAACTCCATGGAACCTTCCAATTTCTGTCCCATATTCATTCTATTGCCTATATCCAAAATCCTTGAAAGATATATCCACCAACACCTAATGCAATACCTACTGCAAAATAAACTACTTACACCAACCTAACACGGTTTCTGCCCTGACCATAGCATAGCCACTGCCTTAATATTCTTTGCAGATACAATTAACAGGGATAGAGAAGCATAAAACTATGTATGAAGAGTATTCTTGGACCTGTCCAAAGCCTTTGACGCTGTTTCTCAGCCCTTAATCTTCAACACTCTCGCTGACCTAGGTCTTTCCCAGACCACAGTACACTGGTTTCAGAGTTACTTACACGATCAGAAACAGACTGTAAAATGGTCAAATGACCTTTCCCCCTTTCTCCATAACCCAACAAGAGTACTACAAGACTCTGTCCTAGGCCTCCTACTATTTAATATATTAACAAACAACCTACGTACTTTGTCATCCCCTGGAACTCCCATCCAGTATGCAGATGATTCCACTATTATCTGCAACTCTTGCTCACTTCCTGAACTACTCTCCAACACACAAAAGTCTTTCACTGACATGGAAACCTGGCTTACAAATGCTCAACTCTTCTTTAAAACTAAGAAAACCAAACTTGTACTCTTTCACCAAAAAAACCCCCACCTCTGACGTAATGTAAACTAGCAAAACTTCCACACACGGTGACATTCACCCAAACTCAGGGCCTGGTAATACCTTCCCTGACTCCCATTCTTCCTTCACCTCTATTTCCCATACCCCCTCTTCTTCCTCAAACTCTCTTCTCATTGCCCACCTCAATATTCGTAGTTTAAATAACCCAACTTCATGCCCTACTAGACTTACATTCCTTTGACATCCTATATCTCACAGAAACCTGGCTCAAACCAGTTACTAAAGAAAATGATATCATCCCTCCAGGTTATAACATCCTTAGAATTGACCGCCCTAACAAAAAGGGTGGGGGGGGGTAGCGATATTGTTTAAATCTGAACTACAGGTAACCTCACTAAACACTCAACCTCCCTCACCTAGCAATGCTGAAATCTTAATATCTAAGTTCCAAATTATTGCTAATAAATCCATATACATCATTTGCTCTTACATCCCCCCAGGCAACAACATAAGTACTCTTGAAAATATCCTTAACTGGCTTTCCACATCATTCCCACAAGAAACCATTCTCTTTGGAGACTTTAATATTGACTGGAACTGTTGTATTTCTGACAAACCTACATCTCACATTAATCTTTATGGCTTCTATCAAACTATCACTGACCCTACCTGAACCCATAAACCCAGCAACAAACAAACTACCCTAGACTGGATACTAGTCAACAGTAATCCCCAATCTTACAAAATAGGCATACTTCCTGATGATATTAGTGACCACTCTCTTACCTTTATAACTAGACAAAATATCACTATTCCCACTCAACTAAACTTTAGAACCACCCGGAACAAAAAGAACCTGAACCTAAGTAACTTTCAAGCAGAGCTAAACGCCTGCAATTGGTCACCCCTAAAGTATCTACCTCTCAATGAAGCAGTCTCTTTTTTTAACAATACATTCTGAAAAATCATTGAGCACCATGCCCCCTCTCGTACTATTAAAATTAGGAACAAACATGCTCCATGGCTCTCAAATGAGACAAGGCAAAAAATGAGACTGAGAAATAAAATCTGGTATATATGGAGAAGTACCAAAGACCCTATTGATCATTTAAACTTTCAACAGCTCAGGAATGCCACTAAAAAATCAATATTCCTCGATAAAAAAAACTATTACCCTAAATTCCAACAAACCCAATATCTAAACCCACAAAAATTCTGGTCAGGATTAAATAAATGACTACATCCTGGACAAGCCAAAACATCTACCCCCTCTAACTTGACTCATAATTCTCCCAACCAAACTGCTGATATTTTTAACAATTTTTTTCAGAAACTGTTCAATCTTTATAAAATACCTTACCACCTGTTACCACCACTGACTCATCCTTGCCAACTACCCTACCCCAAGTATTACAACTGCAGCCTGTCCCAACATCTCTCATACACTCTCTACTTCTTAAGCTTAAACCATGCACTCCATCAGCTGACCTCCTCCCAGCTGAATACCTTCAAATGGCAGCTGGAGTGCTTGCCTACCCTGTTTCCATCTTAATTAACAGAACCATTACAGAAAGTTCCATCCCATCCCTCTGGAAAGTCTCATATATCATCCCACTGCATAAGGGTGGGAACTCAAATGAACTCTCCAACTTCCACCCCATAGCCCTACTTTCCCCCTTAGCAAAATTTATGGAGAGATGTATTCACCACCAGCTACTTGATCATCTCCTCCAAAGCAACACACTAGTTGACTTCCAGCATGGTTTTAGGCCTTTCCATAGCACTACAACTGCTCTACTATCCTTTTCAGACTGCAATAATAAAAATTGTAACAGCTTACTGTCCTCAGCCCTCATTATTGACCTCTCAAAAGCATTTGATATGGTTAATTGTCAATTACTGTTAAACTCATTCAAATCACTTTCACTAGATGCCCAGACAGATAATTGGTTCAAGTCCTATGTAGGAAATAGACAACAAGCAGTCCTCTGGGAAAATAAACTATCTACTCTTCTCCCTATAACTCTTGGAGTCCCACAAGGCTCTATTCTGGGACCCCTCCTCTTCACTATTTTCATAAATGATCTGAAAATCTCCCTTCCACAAACCACCTGCATACAATATGCAGACGACTCGACATTAATATGTTCAGCTTCCTCGCCTGCTGGACTTCATTCGAGTACCCAAACAGTGTTTACCTTAGTTGAAAACTGGTTCCATCAACGCTTTCTCCTCCTTAACCCCCAAAACACTAAATTGGTACTATTCTCTCCCACTCAGAAGTCTCCTGCTATCAACTTCACAATTGCATCCAATACTGGTACTGTAATAACTGCAGACACAACCACCAAACTTTTAGGTGTAACAATTGATCATAATCTAAACTTCGACACATATATCAACCTAACCATTAAATCAGTTAATACAAAACTTGGTTTCCTCTACAGACTTAAACCCTAACTCACACCTCTAGCTAGGACTGCTATTGCCCGAACCCACTTAATCTCCACCCTTTTCTATGCATCTCCAGTCTATACCAACTTATCCAAAAATAATCTCCATAAGTTGAAAACATCCTATAATAACATAGCTAGATTTGCCACTGGTGCCCCTTTTCAAACCCACCATTGCCAAAATCTTAAATTGCTAGGATGGCTGGAATTGCAAAGCCAGATTCTTTTCCAGCAACTTACTACTATACACAAGATCTTACACCATCCCACAGATACACCCATACTCTCTACCCTCATCTGCCCATATAAAAATCTAACAACCCTTCGATCAGCTAATGCGGTACTAGTAGCTACCCTAAAGTCCAACAACAAATCTGGAGATAGCTTGTTCTCAAACTCTTTTGGTAACTCTTGGAACACTCTTCCAACTGAACTAACAGCCCTTTCTTCTACCCCACTTTTCAATAAGCAATTAAGAATCTTCCTTAAAGCCCAATGGCTTTGCCCATGCACAAATCCTGACTGACACTTTCTCCCATAGCAGGACCATTCTTTACTATCTATCTTTAACATGCTATTTCAGGTGCGCTGATATTCTGTATTAATTCCTGCTGTAGTAGCTCACCTTCTAAGGTTTGGTAAACTTTATTAACAATGTTACCCTAAAAAAAATAAATAAATAAAAAATGTTTTATTAATCCTTTTACTCAAAATTTTTAACTTATTTAGTCGGGTATGTTACTATAACAGTACTATATAAATGTTCCTGTATTTGAAATGTTGTACCTGTCTGACATTATCTGTATTGTATATGGTCAAGATTTCTGGCTTGTAAATTGTCTTAATGTGGTGCTTTTCTCCCCGGGCCTCCACTGAAAATGGACATACATCCAGTCAGTCGGACTATCCTGGTCAACAAATGTAAAATAAATAAATAAAATAAATAGGCAAGACTGTACTCTGACAACCGTGGAGAAAACAACTGCATTATGCCAGGGGTCTGGTGGCTGCAAGGCCCCAGAATCCATGAGATTTCTAGATGTTCTGAGATGCATTTAGAGTTTTTTAAATGACCCTTTTGATCCAGTGATTGCCATAATAAAAATCATGATCAAATAAAGAAGTTTAGCCGCACTCTTAAACTTTGTTTTTGCCTGAATCCTTTCAGCACATTCTATCTAACCAAGACTACACTGTAATAACTATGGTGGGAATAACAGTATTAAGTTTGGGTTCTGGGGCCACTAAGCCCCCAAATGCCATGAGGTTTCTAGATGCTCTGAGGTGCATTTTACAGTAGACTCCCTCTTATCCAGTCTCGCTGGGGACCAGACCTTAGGCTGGATAAATGAATGGCTGGTTAATGAGAAAATGCATACAAAATAGCATTTATAGGTTATAAATTAGCTAGAACAACAGGATTTGTGTTAGTTTGCATTTTTCTAATGAATGTGAAGTCTAAAACTCAAATGTCTGTCCTTATTTAGCCCAGAGGAGGCAGAAGTGTTGTTCTTCTGTGTTGTCTTTTGCTAGGGCTATGACAGAAATTTGATAGCTGGTTAAAGAGAGGCCGGATAAGAGGGAGTCTGCTGTACATTTTTTTAAATGACCTTCTCATCCAGTGATTGCCTGAAAAAAAAAAAAAATCAAAGCAATACATTTTTGTCTTCACCTACATCTTTTCAGCACACCCTAACTAACCAAGACTACAGTGTAATAACTTCAGTGGAAATAAGTATATTAAGCTAGGGGACTGGGAGTTGTTCTGTGTACCATTCTGATGTCAGACTGAGACAAAACTGAAAAGACAGACATTATATAAACAGCATGCTTATTTGTTCTCCCCCAAAAGATAGCCACTTGTATATGTACCATATGTTTAATTGTAAGGAAAATGAAAAAAAATAATAATTACAATGTTTCCAGCTTATTAATTCTAGAGACAGTACAGTGATCTTATACAAGCTATCGTGACCATCCATGTATCTGTCTGAAGTTTGTGAAAAGAGTTAAAGAAGATACAGTAACCTGTGAGGTTTGGGGGGAATGTTAAAGTAATAATGACATTGTCCCCGACCCCCCCCCCCCCCCATACACACAGAGACCTTCTGTGTATGCCTATGTGCAGGGCTGGATTAGCATTTACTAAGCCCATATTGAAATCCTCCGGTACAGCATTTTTGGAGAGATGAGTCTTAAATGGAGGAGTGTTGATAACAGGGTCATTTAGTTTCATCTAGACAACCCTCACCAAACAGTTATAACCATTTCTGTATGCAGTTCAGATGTAAAATTGTGATAAAAGAGGATGACCATCTTTTTCACCTTTGTTCTAAACAAACAATTGCCACACATTAAAATATTGCATCCTGCTTCACATAATATTAGTCCTTCAAAACCAAAATAATAAGAAACAGCACCAGACAGCTAGTCATTTCCTTCCAAAGAAAACAGCCACAGCAAGTATGCCTACTCTGTTTGTGCACATTAGCTGTCCAGTTAAGTAGTTCATCTTCCTCCTCACAGATGGCACACTAGTCTTGCTAAGCCAGAAAATGACTGTTTAAACTGAGCAAATGACAAAGAGAATTGGTTAATTTTATTCAGCCAACCACAACCCCAACACAGCAGTTATAGCCATTTCATCTGATGACATACCTCTCGACTGTCCCTCATTTTGACTCATATTTTATCTCTGTCCCTCTTAATCTCTATAAAACTGGTGACTTTTGGAGATACGGTGGTGCATTACACTTGATAAGGATTGTAATTAGACTTCTTTTACTTCAAAAATGTATATTAATGCACATTCTCTTATTCTGTCAGTGTTTTAAGTTAAAAGAGCTAATATTTTCAAAGTGACCCTGATTATTTTTGAATTTGTCCAGTTCTGTTGAGATTTGTCCCTGATTCATTGAGAGCTATGTTTGATGGCTATATAATATTTCAGCTTCATATTCCACACAGACAATTTGAGTATGCCAATCCAAGTTATGCCAGATAAATCACAAAGCCAGTGGAATATTGCCAAAAGTATCTGATTGATCACTGCCAGCATCCCTGTAAAAATAACTACACTTCTCTCACCTTCATCTGTCCACACAAGTCACATAGCTGGAAATAGTGCCCAAAATATCTGGTTGATGACTGCCAGTAGTACTGTAAAAATACTTATCTCACCGTCATGGCACTCCTGTTATCCTAACTGTCCACATGGAGAAAAGCTCCATAACATTTATATTATGTAAACAACACCTCACTAAACAAACTAAATAAATAAAAATGTAAACAGATTATTATTAATTAATAGCAGTACCAAGTAAAGCACTATGAAGAGGGAAAGAAGATTAGTATTAGGAGTTGAGAGAGAATGTTTTAGGATAGGTAGAAGGAAGAACATCGAGAGGTCGAGGACAAGGAGGATAATTTGGACCAGGAAATTACGATATAGTGCTTGGAAAGAATATTAGAAAGTAAAGAGGAACTGGACTGTCAGCTCTTTACCTGGACTGACTCGAGTACCCAGTATATTGTACCTGAAATGGTATGATGAAATTGTAAATAACCTGCAATGCACAGTCGTCGTAAATATACCACACTGCACAGTCACTCTAAATATAATGCACTGAAACCACACAGCGAGTCTCCAGAGTTGTTTCTAATATTAAAAATCGAATTGTGGAGACACTGACCTTCATGTAGCTTGACTCCTCTAAGTGGTAAGCTTGGCGTGTGAACCTGTGAACGAATCCTGTAAAGTCTTCATATCTTACACTAATGCAGTAGAAAGTATCAGTACCGTTCAACAGATGGATTTATGCAATATAACACATTCAGAGGTTTATTGCTGAATGACCACAGAAGGAAGATAAGTACATCTGCTCTTTAGTTATTACTATGTATCTATGTACTTTGCTGTAATTTATGTAAGCTTGTATTTTTCTTGTTAGATGGTTCATAGGTCAGGACAATGCAATAATTAAATGAATAAATAAAGTCTGAAAATACAGTTTTGTAATCTAAATAATATTACATGTATAGTTATTGTTTTTCTTAAAGATGGCTTTTAGTGGTGAACCTTCACTTCTTATACCGGCTGTTTCCTTTTGAATAGGTCCAGTATCTGTCTGTCTATCTATTTTTTTCTGCATCTGCTTGTCCCTCTAAATAGGCTATCCACTCTTCAAATTCAGGCAGAAAATGCAGCAGTTAGCACTTTTATGAATGTATTTTGTTCCACTTAAGTACTGTTTATTCCAGCCAAATTTCTGTCTGTTATATTCCTCATCTGAACACCTTAAAATCATAAAGAAATATGTAAAGCATTTTTGCAGGGGGCTTCAGTCTCTGATGGTGAGGGATATGCATCCATACCCCAATATATCGATTCAGAGAAAAGAGAAATAAAGTTATTCCATTTTCTCCATGATGGTGTTACCTTGATGGTAGTGTATTCACAGACTGGGGTTATGGAGTCACTGCATGGTGGGATGGTGGGGGGGGGGGTGCAGGAAGCCCTGTGTATAATGCACCATCACATTCCATGTCATATAGATATAGCTGTTATAGCAGTGTAAGAGGTTGACAGTAAGCTCATACCCTGTAGAGCAAGCACAACTGGTGCAACTTAGGAAACATCAGCTAGACCTTTTTTTCTGGTGTAGTAAGCTGGCCCAGTAGAACTTGGCTTTATCTTTCGCACAGACTTCAGTGCTCACATCACAAATGACCTGTTTGATATATTGTAAATGGATGGAAAAGGATACTACTGTCTAGGAAGTGTAATTTATCTGGCCGAGGCTGATTGGCATTTTATGAGGTGGGAGTAACTGACGAACATATGAGACCCCTACTTCTGTATAGTATGACCGTCTTAAGTTCTTGGCATGGGCAGTATAAGTGTGCCGGATGGTGCTGGTCAGATTGTGTACTTGCTGACTGATGAACTCTGACTTGTTACTGTTTGCGTATTTCTAGAAAAAGGCCTTTTGTAGGATGTAATTCAGGGAAGGAAAAGCTTCATTAGTTACAGTGCCTTTCTGTCTTCAGACTCTCCATTAGCATCTGTTGTTCCAAAAACAAGCATGGCTAGCACCAGTCAACAAGATCAAGCAGTACTGGCTGTAGAACAGACTTCCCCCAACCATTTTAGTAATTTATTTGGTAATTGTTCGGTAAAGTGTCTAACTCACCCTGGGCGATGTAACTTTAACTATACTGTATTTGGAAAGTTATTCTTTTTTCTGTTATTTGTGGCTGGCCCACTGGCATAGAGTAAGTTTATCCATCTGCACTACTGGTGACCACTAGGATTGTTTTTTTTTTTTTTTTTTTTTTTCTGTGCTATTCCCCTCTGCAGTGCCAACCATCTTTCCATCCTCTACCAGACTCAAGCCAACTAATTCCTTAGGGGTGAGAGAATCTTTCTCACGGGTCCTCCAGAGAACTAGCCACTCAAAGTACAAATCTACTAAGAAGAACCATATAGCCACACTCCTCAGTGACGCTAATTATATGATACATAAGGCAGAAGAGGGTCGCTATAATATACATGTTGGAAATGAAATTTTAATTGAAGCATGCTAGCTTAAATACTACAAGGATGTTGGATTATTTGTAATGTTCCATATTTTTATTTTAATAGGCTAAATGGCTCCTCTAGCCAGATTTCCGCAAGAAAGAGACTTTTAATCCTGTGGTCAGTCACTACAAGGCAGAATACCTGGAAGTTCCCAGCAAGTAGTAGGGAACACAGCCCCTGAAGCCCTGGCAGTGCTTTAAGCATGCCTATTCTGCTCCTACTGTAACTATGCTCAATAAACTGTTTTACTGCTCAAGTTCCCAACAGGCCCTAACAACAGCTCAATACCCCTGCTGAAAACTTTAGAGTTACACCTTAATTTATCTAATTAACATTGTTATTTCAGTTTTAGCAAACTGCCTCTGCAAGTTCAAGTAGAACTGAAATCAGCAATTTACCACTTTCCCCCACCCTAAACATGGCAAACACCACAAAACTTCTGTAGCTAAGAACCACCACAATATTGCAAGAAGCTTTGCTTTGTTTCTCACCTGGCTCATTTACTTTGTACTTTTGTTTTACTTTCCTATCGGAAAATAGTGCAACTTTCTCATCTATCATTGGCTATTAATTCACTGTACTCACTGAATGTTTCTGTCAAATAAAGTGAAGGAGTGCGGCCCCACCCAACTCACCATGCTGTGCACCCCACCATATCCCCATTCCCTTTGTACGTACCCATTCCTGCAAACAACCAATCACAGTAAAACTCCAACAGGAAATCCCCTGTAGTCATCATTCACATGTTTCAACAGCTATACATTCACTATAGCTCCTTCTAGAACATACTCTTCACCTCATCTAGTCACACTGCTATATAAACCTAACACACCTTCCCTCTAGTAAATTAAGCCAGCCTCTGTCTCAGTACTACTAACACAAACTCATTTCCATAAAAACACTGTTTTCACCAAATGCTTTCACAATAGCAGCCACCTTGTAATCAACCCTACTCTCCAAAAGGACTGCCTTATTCAGTGGCCTGGTGGAGCTTGCCTGTAAATAAGCTTATATAATTATTGCACAACACTTTTCATATCCACTTCTTCCATCTTTTTCAATCTTCAAGGCCCTATAATAACCCCAGCTCCAAAATTATTCTCTAACTTTCTACTAATAATTGCAGTTTAGGTGGCAGCTACACTGTAATCAACCCTTCTCCCCATAACTCAAATCTATTTCTTGGTGGCAGCTTGTTGGTCAAAGGTGTTCCACAAGACTTGCCCCTGCTCTACTCTCCAACCATTTACAGTCTAGGTGGCAGCTAAACTGGAACTTGTCATAGCCTCCATAACCACTTCACTCTCTAATGTACTAATTCCTAGTCCAACCCTTTATAGTCTAGATGCTGAAACGTACATTTTCCTGCCCCCCCCCCCCCCATATTCTCCTGTCTCACTGAAGTGCTGCCATCTCCAAATCCATAGTGGCCACACCAAAACAATTTTCTCAAAGATAAAAAATAAATAAATAAATACTTTCTACATTCACTTCCTACCTACAACCAAATCAGGACATCCTAGCAGACAACAACCTATATAGCCTTCAGTCTCTTTTCCTGTTGTGTACATTCATCACTGATATACTTCCTGTACAACAGACTGCTCCCACATCCTCCACCATTCTGTCACACCTTTACTATCTGCCCTTACAGTTGTCTTCAGCCTTATGCTTTCTTATTAACTCATGTAACTAGAAAGCAATATTTAAAGACAGAGTTCTCAGATTATGTGTGGGGAGGCCAGTCCACTTCAGTCACCTGTTGGTACTGGAATACTGATCTTGACAAGAAACATTACTTTGTGTCAACAAATAAGCAATAAAAACTCAAGAACTCTAGCAGCAAATCCCTTTTCCAGATGCACCTTTTACTTTGCTGTGGCTGTTCCCTTACATCAGAGCTACACAGTGACCATCTCCCCCAATATATAACTAAAATGTTTTGATATTTGACTGCAACATCCACTCTCTTTAAAGTACAACACAGTACAGTATCAGTAATCCATCTACATACTGTGGGAGTAGAAACCACAGCCTTCTGCATCAAAAACAAGTGTACTACCAGTTGTGCTACTAATAGTGCAGATGGACTTGACATAAGCAGCACTAAACTTCTCTTCCCCTGAAGCTCTCAGCTCCTTGTAAGATCCACTTGACACTCAACTAAATCTCTCAACTTTGTAACATAAGAAATCTGGAAAAAGCCACAGTTTATTGAGGGGGAACAAAGGCCCAAAACCAGGGACACATTTTAAACATTGCTTGCATAATCGTAGAAAGTTGCTAGAATAAAGTGTTTAGTGTTACCATGCATTTCCTGAAAGATAGGAAGAGTGTAACTTAAACGGCTATCAAGTCGGACTTTCCCAGTCAACAAATGTTAAAAATGTTAAATAAATAAATTTAGTGAATTCAGTCTCACTGATTTGCAGAAAAACACAAATTTTAAGAGGAACAGACCAAAAGTATGAGCCAAATATTCCATGAAAATCTGTATAGTTGAGAGCTTGAATCACAAGTGGTGGTATGGGTAGACAATTCAGGCTCTTGATATCTGTATCTAAGATACATGATTTGAGCTTGAGTAACACTACTCACCAGGTATACCTAACTTGGGCATTTTATACACACACACACACACACACACACACACACACACACACACACACACACACACAATCGTGCAGCAAATACAATTACACACACAAAATCGCGCAGCAAATACAATTTTATACACACACACAATCAGTCAGCAAATACAGTTACACGATATAAGAACAAATTGGGTAGCAGCTAAAACAATTAAATTGAGCAGCAGATGCACAATACTTGGACAGGCAGCATTATGAAATCTCTTACTTGGAACAGGCAGTAAAATTATCAAATATCAAATTGCGTGGGTGGACAGGACGGACAGGTAGAAGAGCAGGAAGAAAAACAAGATGTCTACGCCAAGATATGATGCTATGAGGGCCATTCTTAAAGAAGAATGCCCTTAGAAAAACTTTTTTTTTTTAATTAAAACTATTAAAGGAGACAGTCCCAGAAGTGCTGCCTGAGGTGGATTACCCCTTTCGCCCCCCCCCCAGCTATGCCACTAACTGTAATCACAATGAAGTTTCAATCACCTATCCATTAAACAAACTACAAAAGCCTCCCAATGAATATTATTTAGCATTTTCAAAAAAGTCAGACTCGTCACACTTTTTTGAATTGAAATCTGTGGCAGTCACTTGTCTTGATATAATCTGCAAGGTCAAAAGTACTTGTAACTTACATTTCTTCTGTATTATCAATACAGAGTTTCTATTAGGCAGTAACTTAAGGCATACATAACTTTTTTTTATTCTTTTTTACTTACATGGATCTAGAGGTCGAACTCGAGCTGCCAGCAAAACTAAATTTTGTCATCCAGAGACTAGGAGCATGGACTGGACTCTGTACTGCACTCTGCAGTCTGCAAAAGTACTTGGATTTGATAGAACTAAGTTGAGCTTAAACTGCAAACACAGCTCCATTTGCTCGCTGCTGCCTGGCCTGCTGTGCTGCCCTGCTATATTCCAAATTTCCAGATCCAAACAGGTGCCTAGTTAAGAATGAATGCAAAAACAATCCCAGTGTCTCCGATAGGCTGGCAGTCTGACTGAGTGCCTCACGAAGCTGATGTGTGATGATGACAGCAACATTTTGTAAAAAAAAAAAAAAAAAAAAAAAATAGAAAAAAAAGAAAGAAAAAAAAAATCAGGAATTAAAGGGGCCACTCGGGAATTCGTGGCACCCCATTATTTTGCCCCTCAAAACTGGTAATTACTGAGGAATTTGGTATGATTGAGAGGTATAATTCTTACATGGGGGTAATTGGCTAGGCTTAAAATGGCCCACAAAGGCAATTAGCCTAGTATTAATCTCTGAACCTTGAACCTGAGTAGGCATTGACAGAGAAGGTAATTGACAAACCTAGAAGGCTGGCTTTCCACTGAACAACCAAACATTGTGGCAGTAACTGAAGTCTGACTAAAACATAGCTGTTGCTCATTACATTTAATCAAATCCAACTACTCCATCTCCAGCAATATCAGACCAGGGCCTGGGCCAGGTGGAGGCACTTTCTTACTAGTTAGCAAAAACATCACCTTCAGTAACCTTAAGTCATCATCAGCTACAGACACAAAAACAATAAGAAGCCCAAACTGGTTCTGTAATACTGTGGCCATTGATGCCAATAATATCCACTTACATATTGTCTCTGTATATACATTCCTTGTCCGCCTTTTATCCCTGCAGTCCAGTCTGTTATCAAAGGCATTTTTCCCTCTGGAATTCCCAGAAAATGTTGCATTTCCTGTGATTTAAGTATAAATGCCACTGCCCCCAAAGTCCACTAATTGACTAGAGCCCTGCAACTACTAGACCTTGAACAATTAATGAAAACTAAAACAAGATCTAATCAGCAAACAGGAGCCATAGATGCCCTCTGTTTGAGGTACTTCCAAGCAGTTTTGGCAAGCATTATCTTCTTACATCTTACTAGTCATTCAAAATATACACAAAGCCACATAAAATTGTATCAAACAGAACTTTTCAACAACACAAACAAGAAAACCGTAACATTCTCAAATTCATCGATTGGACCCCAGTGTGCTCTGCATCAAACACTAATGATGCCCTACACTTCCTCACTCATACACACCAAAATTTAAAATAGACTCTCACATCTCTCAAAGAAAACTTTAAAGGAAAAAGCATAACCCCAGCAGTTATGACATTGCATCAAAGTTACCTAGAACTGAGAAATGAAACCAGAATTGCAGTCAATTCTACCAAAAGCCACATATTTCAGAAATCAGCAGGAAACTTTTGCCTAATCCCCTAAATCGTTCTGGAAAGCTATTAAAAACAAACAGGAATAATCACTGACCCTCATAAATCACTCCATACCACTTCTGATAATGATGACAAAGCCTTCACTGAAAGTTATAGAAACTTTCTAATTAGTGCTAGCCAAGCTTTAATACAAGCAAACAAACATACACCAAGATAGCTCTTGAAATAGCTCCAATGACCAAACATTATGCCTCCTAGCAAATTACAGCCCCACCTATTATTTCAAAGAAATTTCATACCAATAACCTGAAAACGTACTGCCCAAAGCTGACACTAACTCTGGAGGTGGATTCTCAGTAGTGTGCTCCACCTTCCTAAAATGCCATTAGAACAAATTGCACAACCTCTGTCTGCAGCCTTTCACTTCTTCAGTTTTTCCCTCCTCCTCTAAACATACATCAGTAATCCTACTTCCAAAAGTCCCCAAACTGCAAAGACTACAGACCAATATCCAATTTATGCCCACTTACAAAATTTTTTGAAAAACTTGTACATCAAGTCTTCTCCCATATAAACACTGGTCTGCTTGTGACCAGCAACATGGGTTCCACAATGCATTCCGCCACCAACTGCACTCTCTTCAGTTAATAATAAAATTTGTTCCAGTGTGCGTGATGGTCTCCTTACAGGTGGTAGATGCATAGACATGACGAGACCTTTTGAGACAGTCACTCACCTCCTCCTCATTAAACACTCCAAACTCAACATTGGAGCAAACTGTATAATGATTCAAAAGTTACCTTTAAAATAGGATGCTTCATATACATAGCTGTAATAGAAACACAGGAGATTGCTAGGTTGTCGACCCAGAAGTTATTTTAAGCCTAGCCATTTCAACCCTGTGTAATACTGTAGAAGTGATAGTCAGTACCCAAGACTACATTTAGTGATGATTCCCCATGTCCAAGAAGAATATGGGTGCTATTCCCAGTAAGAATTTATGGTGCCCCATCCATTCGCCCAGACTCCTCTTGAACACTTTCATAGAGGTGCTCAGTTTCACATGAATTGGTAGCTTGTTTCAAAGATGTGGCAGTCACTGGGAGATGAATCTGTCCCTCCAGCATGTCCTATTTAAGTCATAGGCCATATTTAAGTCCCTGGAGTGGGTAGCCCTAAACCCATTTGATTTATGGATATGCAACAAGTTCATTAGGTTTGGGTCTTGGATTGCTCTGTAGGCCAGGCATAAGTCTCCCCTAACAAGTCTATATGATATAGAGTATAGTGAAAGGAACTTTAGTCGGTCTTTGTAAGGCACATGCTGGAGCCCCTTGATTATCTTTGATAGAAACCTCTAAGGTTTCACTAATTTTTACAGGTGCTTAGTACTGTACATGCCGAATGGGGAGTTATACTCCGTTATGGGCCAGATAAGTGCAGAGGAGGGCTATAACTTCTTTTGCTCTCAAGGCAATGCCTTTACTAATCAAGTGTGCTATGTAAAAAGCTTTCCTTACTACAGTAGACACATGGTGGTTGAAGTTAAGGCCACAGTCAACCTGTGATCCCAGGTCCAGTACCACTTCATGGGTAATTAGAGTATTGTTGTTGATTTGCTAATGCGAGGGGACATTGCTTGTTCCAAAGGGAATGATGATGCATTTCTTTGCATTCTTTTTGAGACCATGACTAATACACCAGTTGTTGGTCTGCATGAGACCCTCCTGGAGTATACTAACATAATTTGGGGATTCAGTGATTGCTCCTAGTTTGCAGTTGTCTGCAAACTTGGTCAGCCACAACCCCTTAGTTTTGACCTGAACTTCTGAGAAGTATATACCAAATAGTAGGAGGCCCAGCACTGACCCCTGTGGCACTCCGCTGGTAACAGGTCTGCTGGATGGGGTCTTTATTAGCATTTCAAAAGACAAAAATGCCGAATACCAGTTGGCCGAACAGCCAAATCACCGATTTTTTCCTAATGGAAAGAAAGCGGTTGGCCGTTTCCTTACACTTGCCCTTTCCCTGACTTTAGTGTGGTCTCGGAGTTAGAATAATTAGTTAGGGGTGGTGTGGGGGGCACAGCCCCCCACTTAAGAATGTTTGTTGGTGTTTGGCCAACTGATTTCTTTCCCTTGGAAAGAAATCGGCGATTTGGCCCTTCGGCAATGTTGTAGTTCGACATTTTCGTGTCGGCCAACTGGTATTCAGCATTTATGTCTTTTGAAATGCTGATATAGACCCTGCTGGGTGATGTGCAGTCACCCACTTTGATAGTGTGTCCAGTTTGTGAGCCAGTTGGCAGTCCATCTTACAACAAAGGGGTTTACATTCATTTTTTTAAGTTTATCGGTAATGCCCAAATGTGGGATCATATTGAAAGCTTTTGCCAAGTCGAGGTATGCTGTGTGCACAGATTTGCCCTCATTAATGGCCTTGGTCACACTTTCAAAGAAATCCAACAGATTTAACAGGCAGGATCTGACTTCATGAAGCCAAATTGGGTAGGATCCAGGATTTGGAGATGATCTATGTCTTTATTTATGAGGTCCATGATACGCTCCATGGCATTAAAGATGAGGATAGTTAGGCTTATGGATTTGTAATTCCCTGGGTCTGTTGCTAGGCTACCTTTGTGGAGGGGAATAAGTGTAGCTGTTCTCCATTCCAGAGGAACAAAGCCTGTGGTTAAGCTATGATTGAAAATCGTACTTAATGGGGATGCTAGTTCATGTTTTAGCCTGTTTGGAAGACAGCCTGGGATATCATCTGATCCCATAGAGGCTATGTTTTCTGTCTTGGACAGGGCTTTGAGGACCTGCTCTTCAGATATGTAGGGTGGGGGGAGGGAGTTTGGGGGAGGGTTTGTTGTAAGTTAGGATTGGATAAGAGAGTGAAATATTTGCCAAACCTATCCACTGGCAGGTTTGCTATCTCTGTGGGGTTACTGTGTGTGATACCATTGGTCACTAGTTCTACACATGCTTGGATCCTACCTTTTGGTTGCATACATAGCTGTAAAAGGTGACCTTATGGTTATCCTTGGCAGTACTTGCTAGGTTTCTCTCAAAGGAGATCTTGGAGGACTTGACAAGTTGTCTTACTTGCCTGTTGAGGCAGAGGAGGGTGCTTTTCCATTGCTGGGGCCTTGTATTTGTTTTCGTGGGCAGCAAATTTTTGTGTTTATTGTAGAGTTTGTGGATGCTGGATGTCCACCATGGCATCTTGTTTTTTTCTTGGGGCTCTAGCTTTGATTCTTTCTGGTACAGCCAAGTTTATACATTTATGCAAGTGATCAAAAAATAGGAAGTGAACCACAACCTTAAACCAACCAGTAAATACAATAAAGGTTGTAAGGAAAGTCACCAGGATGACCACAGCAGAAAAGGTTTATTCAAACCCCAGCACAGCACAGCACAGTAAAACACCACAAATTAACGCTCCATTTAAGTTTTCATCAAAGATAAGACTTCATCATACAAAAATGAATTTCAGCAAGTTTAAATAGAACACACAATTAATCACAGCCAATAAAACACATATTTAAAATAGCAATTAAATAATTTAACCATTAAACTACCTTACTAGTATTGCACCCTAGCTACTATAAAATCATTCATATTAAATACACTATATAAAACATTGTCTAAAACACTTAAATGTATGTACAAAACCAACCATGTTAAATAACAAATACCTTTAGTTAATAAAATAAATACAAAGTGTGTATGTATTTAAAAATGGACATTTTGTAAGGACATTAATACTTAACCACTAAACCCATAAAAACCCCATCTAGTGGCCAAGATAAATATTGCAGTACATATGATGCTGGATGTCCACCATGGCATCTTGTTTTTTTCTTGGGGCTCTAGCTTTGATTCTTTCTGGAACAGCCACGTTTATACACTTATGCAAGTGGTTGTACAGTGTAAGCTTCGGCGTAGTTAGCACTTTCAGCTTGGGGTGAGACTTGGAATGCATTTATACCTTCACCTAGGAGGGTATAGTTTACCTTGGTGAAGTTTTTTAGTATAATTTCACCCTTTGTGAGTTCTGTTGTTAGTGTCAGTTCGAAGGTGACAGATTTGTGGCCAGTTTTAACTAATGAGCTTCCAACAGTTGTGGCAGTGCACCTGCAAGACATGTTGGTGAGGACCAGATCTAGGATGTTTGTTCCTCTTGTCGGGGTATGGACAGTTTGTTCCAGGGCATTTGAATTCACAAAGTCAAGGAACATGTGCTAGCTAGTTTGGGCTAGCATAGGTTTCCCAGTTGATGGTGGGATAATTGAAATCCCCCATAACCAGTGTGTTCGGAAAAATATGGATTGTCTTCAGTTTGGTTTAGTAGGCTTCAAGGGTGTCATGACACATGGAGTGGGATCTATAACTGGCTAAAACTTCAATGGAATACATTTTCTACCCCAGGAACAAAATACTGGAGCACTTCAAGGGTCTCTCCTAGGGCCCCTGCTTTTGAATCTATTCATAAATGACACTATCCTTCCCCTACCCCAAGGTAGACATAGTCATATATGTTGGTGACATCCTCCTCAATGAGTCAACTGTTCTTCCCCCAAATTGCAGTTCAGTATGCAAAACAAATTCTCCTCCATATATAAATGGACTTTAATAATCCAAGAGCTCCAAGAACCATAAAATTAGAGACTCCACAGCCATGGCAGAAACAATTTATTGCAGAAAAACAATAAAAATCCAGTGGTATCCACATACACAAAAAAAGGTACAGTGGTTAAGCGCTTTCACCTGGAACATTCCCAGGCTTCTTCAGAACAGTTTAAAACTTACAAAATCAACCTTTTATGTAACCAGCAGCTTCATATCATCCAATAAACAGCAATGGATGGTCTAACCCCCTCCCATATTTAAAGTCAACCTTCCATAAAATCCCTAAATATAGAATGAATCATAAAATTTAGCAAACTGCTACTATTTTACACATTTAAACTAGGAACATGAAAAATGCATACATACACCACAAAACTAATGCATGTGTGTGTAAAAAGATGTAAACAAATATATCTAAAAAATAAAAGCATATGTATGTCACACATTCCTTGTAACAAATTGTCATATAAATAATACTCAACCTTGGAATATGCAATGTTAATTTCATTTCGTGAAGCAATACTGTATTTAACATCATCACTCAAAATCTCAAATATGAATGTTTCATAATCTATAGAATACATGAGAACCCACCCCACCACCTTTGTCAGGTTTCATTACCCTACATTTGTTACTTTGAAGCGTCTGTATGATTTCCTTTTCAGATTCCGAAATATTACACACACTATTCTGCTTCATATTCAGATTCCTAATGTCACTCTCAAAGAGTTCTTCAAAAATCCTTAAAGTAGGTTTAAGCGGGGGGGTTAAGCAAACTTTTCTACTTAAATCAGGTTTCACAAATTTCTGTCCCTTAAAAAACAAATTTATGTTGAGTTTTCTTAAAAACAACTTAACATCCACTAATGTCCTGACTAAACTTACTGGACGTGTGGGAACAAATTGAAAACGTTTAGTGAGCAATGTGAAATAATCCTTATCAGTCTTTACATCTGTGTAATTGAAGATGTTAATGTTACCATAGGTGTACTTTCTGCCCCCACAGCTCACTGAGATGTCATTCTGTATATCATTCAACTCATTCAGTGTTCTCGGTGTCTAGATGTTACGTGTTTGATTCCTCCCATTGCACCAACCCCTTCTTCTGCCCCCTCCCCTGATGTTGATTGTAATTGTTGAAATGCCCCTATTTCTGGGCTATCCGTTTGCTTCTCCATAGGGGAGAACTTCTAAAGGGTGGGCATGGATGTTTTCATTTACAAAATTCCCATAATTAAGTTCATCATCATTCCCTCCTTCGACATCCCTCACAACCTGATTATATGTTCTTTTTGGTGGTGGGTAAGCTCTCCCTTCTTTGTATTCCATCAAATTTCTTTGTAGTTTTTTAATCTTTCTATTAATCAACCTGTTGCAACGTGAAACAATTTCTTTAAAAATACCATCATACTTAACTTTTTCTATGTTAAATAAACAGTCTGCAGAGATTTTGTTATGCAAAGCATTAACCTCTTTAAGCAAGGTTTCTTTCTGTGCTTCATAATTTCTTATCATAATTTTTAACATTTCAATCCCAAAATTATTAAACGATTCCAAAAGTTCTTTATGAAATGAACTATTAAGTTGTACATTGTTAGGATATTTAAACAACTGGAGTCCCTTTGGTACTCTTCCAACAGCTACACATTCACTTAAATTCATCTCCATTTGAATGATTTTTAGTGTTAAAAGTTTCTCCTTAAATGCATTTAACATGTCCAAGAAAGTCTTGTTTCTGGTGTCACCTCAGAGAAAGTAAACTTCTTACCAGTCCAAGACTCAAAGGTGAAACCTTCCGAGCAAGTCAAGTTCTACTGTCCCCTTCATGATTAAACCTATAATTATTGATGGAATTAGTGTTCACTGATTGCGAACGCCCGTCTGCCATTATGGACGTAGTCTCCTTTCTCAGTTCACATTGTGTGACGTTGCTCTGTTGCGTATGCACTGATTGCTGGTTCCCCACAATATGTAACTGCTGCTGGTTGCCGGGCAACCCTGAAAAATCGACATTAAACAAACACCTTTAATTACTAAATATTTGAGTGAAAATCCACAAAATTTTGTTGAATTCTCCTCTAGTGACTGGAGAATTGTCATTTCCTTCCTCTACATCTCGAAATACACTTGGCAGTTCTTGCATTGACATAATTTCCTCCCTCAGCCATGGTGTCTCAACCCAAGACAAACAATAATCCAAGAGCTCCAAGAACAATAAAATTAGAGACTCCACAGCCATGGCAGAAACAATTTATTGCAGAAAAACAATAAAAATCCAATGGTATCCACATACACAAAAAAAGTAATAATTGCTGCTTATTGGATGGTATGAAGCTGCTGGTTACATAAAAGGTTGATTTTGTAAGTTTTAAACTGTTCTGAAGAAGCCTGAGAGTGTTCTGGGTGAAACCGCTTAACACACTGTACCTTTTTTGTGTATGTGAATACCATTGGATTTTTATTGTTTTTCTGCAATAAATTGTTTCTGCCGTGGCTGTGGAGTCTAATTTTATGATAAATGGACTTTAAACAATAACTTGATAATCAGTCTTGACAAAACCAGTGTCATGGTGTTTAGGACACCACATACAAAAAAAACATAAAGCTTCCATCAATACTAGTCAAAGAGTTGCATAGTAATGCACTTCCAAATGCTGGGGCATATTACTCGACCCCTCACTCTCTTTCTCAGACCACACTGTCTGCATATCTAGTAAGGTACTAATCCAACTAAAACGCTGCAGTAGAATGACCTACCTTTTATCTCCTAAAGGACAACAATGCCCGCACTTCTAAGTAGGAATATGCTCAATCTGTCCTAACCTAACATTCTAGTACTTACACCCAAATGCTATGGTTAATTGAAATTAAAATATTCCACTTTGGACTCCTAGTCCCCACCACACAAATCACTGTGACATACTCTGAGGTCTTAATTGGTTCCTGATATAAAGCAGATCTGTAATGATTCTCAGTACTATCATTTTCAAAATCCTTATTTTGGGTCACTGATCCTCACTCGTATCAAAGCTGCAAGTTAGAGAACCAGCTGATATATTTGAAATTCCCAAGGAGTGGATTTGCTCCTAAACAGATCCAGATTTGTGACCCCAACAGGAAAAAGATTTTTTTTAAATCACTCCAACTACCTGGAGTAACACACCCACTTGAGATAAGGTCCCTGGACACGTTTCATGAATTTAAGCCAAAACTAAAAAAAAAAAAACATCTCAAGAATGAATCCAAGGGTGCAGGTTAAGGAACAAGTAAGTACCCCACTGTCATATATCACTGTATACTGTAAAAACTGCTTTTGGTTGTACATTGGGTGAAAGTCTAATGTACATATTGTAAATACTTGTTTTAGACTGAAAGTTTATATAACTTCGCTGTATTTATACTTTCTTGTTCAGTTATATATCTGCCAAGTGTAAATGCAACTCAAATAATGGCACTGCTGTTCAGTTTGTTATGCAAAATCTACTCATGTTTGTGTTAAATATTTTCTGTAACTGATGGTATGTTTTCTGCTTCATTGGTGCCTTGGTGAAACTTACCCAGTTATCAAATTTCAATAAATAAACTAGCCTTGTGAAACGGTTCAAAAGAACAAGTGTCATTTTAAAAGTTTAAATACTAATAAAACATTCACAGCATGTGAATATGCAGCCAGTACACTAGAACAGTTCAAAAACACAAAAGTCTCACGTAGTGTCAACCAGGTAATCCAGGTTACAAGAAAGAAACTGTTTTTGCTGTTTTTATGAATCTTAAAATACATTTATTTGGAAATTAATCACTGGATGGCATTTTTATCATTAAGACTGGTTTGTTTCTTGTAACCTGGATTTACCTGGTTGACACTATGTGAGCCTTTTGTGCTTTTGAATCTTTTTAAAAGTTTCCCAATTAAGAACCTCAAAATAACCCAATGAGCTGAATCAAAAGAAATAAAACGTTTTTAGACCAAAGGTAAGATGCCAAGGAAGGAGCCATCTGTTTTCTAGGTGGATGGAAGGTGAAATTCCTTTCAAAAACTGCTCAGATTTGACAAGTTGAAAGGAGGGTATCCTATGGTAGCCAAGCCAAAATGGTCAACAAATGAACCTTTGAAAAAAGAGGAAATCCATAGTAAAATATCTCTCACAAATGATCAAAAACAAGAGGCAGTCTGACCTTTAAAGTGTCCTGGTTCTTGGAACAGCATCAACTAGAAAATCTTTTCCACTTACTGGTATATAATTTCCTAGTAACATTTTTTTAGCCTCCTTTAATGGCTGCTGCACATCCTCAGATAAAATGTCTAAAAGGAATCAAAATGTTTTCATCTTGTTAGATAGCAAATTGGCTGACAAAGAGAACCCAGGAAGTTAGCTTGTTTGGTTCTACCTCCCACAAAAGACTTGTCACTAGCAGTGTACCTTAGGGTTCAATCCTTGGTCAGCTCCTTTTTGGCATTTTCTTTTTGGAGGTCAAAGGTAATGACTGCAAACCTGTTGTCATCATAAACTACATAGAGAACAGCAAGATCCTCCAAGAGGGCCATTCTCAAGCTGGTGTTAAAACCATGAACTAAATACCAAGATGTGTTTAATCGTAACTTTCAGCAAGCATGACTCCCCTGGTAACTATCACATTGACAACGCAAACATGAAAATTGATTCCATAGTTCAGGATCAGGGAACCCATGTTGACAATGAACTGCTCTTTGATGATATTTGCGTATAATTCCCCTTTTGGTATGTACCTGTCCAAACACTTCTTACAGCTGGAACAACCACAATGCTTTTTCAGTAAATATCATAAAAATTATGCAGACCATCTCAAAGCCTTGTCTATCTTCTTAGTATTGTACTGGCTACTGAAAGGCGACCTCTGTTTTACGTGTAGAGCTTTGAGACTGTATTCTGTTAGACCTGTTGTACATTTTCAAGTCCAGGGGTATCATAAACAGCTGCTCAAGAGATCTTAATCTCTCTCTCTCTCTTGCAAAATAAGTAGAACATGTTGGAACAATAGGTATGTATCACAGACTATTACTTCTGTGGAACTGCCTTCCATTCCACATAAAGCAAAGTATTTATCTTAATCTTTTCAAATGCAGTTTGCATGAATGGATATGTAACTACAGAGTCACCCCTGTTCATCATGGGTAGGGTAAACATGTAAATGTCCCAACAGATCCTTGTTTGGCCCATCTCTAGGTTAGTCCTATGCAAAACATAAAAGCTAGCATGGTAATGTAAGGCTAGGCTTTTTAAGATCACACACATCATTAGCCTAGTTGAGTAGCTATGAACCTTTAATGGTCAAAGTCTGGAAAAAGAAAAGGTAATAAATGAATTAATTAATAAATTAAACAGCACCTCTCTGGTGTTGTTTCTGATGAAACTTTATACATTTTCTATCGATTTGCCCTTTTTACATTCTCTCTAAAATACCTGTTACTTTATATATCACCGCAAGTCATTATTGTTATTTACAGCATATGGTGTTATATAGTTGTAGCTGATATCTGATGTACATCTCCTATTGAATTTAAAATTATACTTTTCTACCGTGTTTTGGCTGTCTTTGACCACAGTTTGGCTGACAGGAGCCTTCAAATCAGTTCATTTATCCAGTAAACTCAAATAAATGCAGCAAGTAGAGAAAGAAAGGCAGGGAGAGAGATTCACATGAACCGCTTTCACTGTCAGCTTCCTAAATCTTTCTAAACAAAACATGTCATACAATCTGTGGACTTAAAGTACAAAACAAGTTACATTTGATTTAGAGATTTACAGGTTGCCAGCAAGCATTTCATTTGTTTAAATGAAGTGTAACTGAATTCAGGTGACAGTCTGTCCTTCTGTATTGAATGATGCCCTGTTATTGAGTTAACGCATTAGACCATTCTTGAATGACAGAAAGTCAGTCAGAGAGAGAGAGAATTCTAGCCTGCAGTGCTGCTATGGAGAAGGTTTTGCAGCAGCTGTGAAATATATGTTTGGCATACCTTTAAACCTTTAAGCCTTATAGCCCAGTATTCGGGGACAAGGCTAAAAAAAAAAATGCTGAAAATCAGAGAGAGATTTTGAATATAGATCTTATAATAGTAGGAAGTTGCTAGAATAAAAGGTTTTCCATTTGCATGTATTTTTTGAAGCATATGAAGTCTGAAACTCAAATGCCTTACATAATTTGGTGACTGCAGTCCTCAGTAACTTACTCGAAAACCACAAATTTTGTGAAGTTCAGACCAAAAATATGAGTCAAAATCAGGGACAGTTCATAAGTTCATAGGTAGGTACTAGGTTATTGGCCCTAGGGCATATGTAAGCCTAGCCAACAAGGTTCCCTGGCTTTCACCACCCATGGATGCTATTTACCTCCGCCCCTGTCTAGCAGGGCCACCAATGTGATTCCCGGGGAGAATTTCCCATTACTCATCCACTCATCAAGATTTTTCTTGAAGAGTGCTAGTGATGAACTCTGCTTGATATTGATAGGTAACTTGTTCCAGAGTATGGGAAGTCTCTGGGACAGGACTCTATCCCTCCAGCATGTTCTGTTAATTGTGGTGATGAGGTTTAGGTCTCTAGAGCATGTGGCTCTGGGGGATTGGGATTTCTTTAGGTGTAACATGTCCAACAGCTCAGGGTTTGACATAGCTTTGATTTTCTGTTTTTTTTTTTAGTGCCTGTAGAATCGGCCCAGAGGCTTTGTTTTCAATACCCAGTTATTTCTGAATTTGGACAAGAGCCCTTCAGCTCATTTTTCCCTGATAGTGGGAAGAGTTGGGAGTGGGCCACTCTGCAGATCTTGCAAAGTGTTCTGTCTCCAACCCCATAGCAGCCTTAAGACTTCTGCCGCGTTCCTACCTTCTAGAGGTGTATATGTGCTTCTGCACATGTGCAAACCATCTGACCATGAGGCACTCTGCTTGCAGTGAGGGGCTCACCAGGCTCTTCATGCTGCAGTTGTAGTGAGCTAGGCTGTGCCTTCTCCACCCGGTTAGGTGAGTTGGCATTGGCTACTCAGTCCCATCCTCCACTATCCAGTCCCTTCGGCACCAGTGACACTAGTCATGGGTTGTCTAGGATGCAGCCAGTCTGCGCTAATTGGGCCTGGTTAGAAACAGTTGAGAGCTTTGATGCTCAGAGATATTTAACATGTTTTGGAACTATATAAAAGATAAGATTTCTGTATCACATGGTATAATACTGGTAGTGTGACATGGGACAGTGTAGGATAATAATTGATATTTGAATTTAAAGATATGTAAGCGGTTATATAGTGCTGGATATAAGGCCATCATTCTTTAATACAAGCACAGTACCTTTTATTCTATTGTGCGTTGGCAGTAATTCCACAGATAAAAGTCCTCAGTACCAATAGCATCTGTAAATTGGAAGCAAACTTAGTAGTGAGGAAGAGTCTGGACTAATTACCCAGAGGATATTCTCATTAGGCAGAGTACTGTGGCACTAAAATTCGGATTGAATTCCATAAGAGCTGCATTCATATTACTACAGCATAGTTTACCTGTTTGTATGATATTGCAAAAACTTTTTTTTTAATGTTTTCGCTGGGGTTTGTTGTTTGATAGACATCAGACTGGGAGGGTGCTTCATCATCTCAGCTGATTAAAGACTCACTGTGCTCAGGCAACTCTTTATACTTGAGCCTGGACATTTTGGCCTGTTAAGCCTCTTATTTGAATTCAAATAGAAACAGGAGGAGTTAAAACTCCAGTAAGTACAGTATAGTTCCTAGAATTTGTCTTCTGGGTTATGCTGTTTAATGATATGCTGCCCTTGGACTGCATATCTTGCAGTAAACTCTATAAAGTTTCAGATTTGTCATTATTTTAAAATTTATCCCTTTGACTGTATCCTTGCAGTCAGTTGTGTGTGTGTGTGTCTGTGGTATTTTTTAATGGCTTTATTACACAGACATTACCTGAAGAGTCATGCTAGCAAATTAATTTCTTCCCTGTGGATTGCTTTATTATTTTCAGTAACATGCTTAAATCCCCCCTTCCTTAATTGTCGCAGTGTTAGAACTAATGGCCTTCCCGTACAGGGCAAGAGAGAATCAGTTGGCAAGACGCGGGTGAGAAGTGTCAGAATTGGCATTTGGTAGCTATTCTTCAGATGTGTAGCTGTTGTAAAGAGAATCTAAGTGAAGACCAAGGCCTGAGGCCTAATCTGTTTGGGGGCATTGAGAGTGACGCCTTCCCTTCAGAAGTGTAATACTAATAGAAAATTGATTGATGTGCTAATCTCAGTCTTTGGGGCTGCAGTGAAAGAGGGTGAGATAAGAGAGTTTACTGCAGCGTAGTTTAACCAGTTTAAATATTCACAGCTCCTCTTGTTTTTCCTAGTTGAAGGAAGACAAAGGAGTGGTCATCAAATCACAGAGAAAAGATGGTTCAGCTTTGGGGAATGCCTTGCTTCAAATGCATCAAGCCTTTGTTCCAGGACTACTGTTTCTCATTCAACCCTGGTTCCATGGGGTTGATTTGGAAGGCCGCAGTTGTCAAGGATTAATCCAATGTGTTTTTAACTGACAAATGCTACAAAGTAGCGACAGGCCTGTTAACAATCCCTGTTCATGCTGTGAGTAAAGCTGACTGAAAGTGAATGATTGCGTGTGTGTGTGTGTGTGTGTGTGTGTGTGTGTGTGTGTGTGTGTGTGTGTTTCTGCGCGCATGTGTATCTGCACTGGGGGTAAGAATGAGAATTCTAGGATTGTATTTACACATTAAAACAAATTCAAATGCCTTTAGATTTTTGAATATGTCCAGGTTCCTTGAAAGCATTTTGGTGTTTATATTATATCAAGTAGTAAGAGTTCTGTATAAACTAATTCAAGAATATCTTTTTTTAAAGCATGCAGAGTCAGACTACGTTAGATCTTTAGAGTGCATTATTCTGTCCTAAACCTTGTAACTACTTTTTAATCTATTTTTGATTGGTTAAGCCCACTGGACACAATTGTCCTTCTCTATGGTCAACCAAGAGCACTGACTTCTTCTTTCGGCTTTTCCCGGTTAGGGGTCACCACAGTGGATTACCTGTCTGCTGATAATTGACAGTGGAGTTTTACAGTGTCGAGGTGCCAGCCCAGCGCCCAACTTTCCACAGAAGGCACACACACTCACGCCTAGGGCCAGTTTAGAGTGTCCAATCCACCTACAGCATGTCTTTGGGATATGGGAGGAAACCCATGCGACCACAGGGAGGACATGCAGACTACACACAGATGGCACCCCAGCCGAGGATCAAACCGGAGAACCTCTTGCTGTGAGGCAGCAATGCTAACCGCTGCACCACCGTGGCCGCCCAGCCTAAGAGCACTTTGACTGTTTAAATTACTCGATCAGTTAGCAGTAGGTAAATGGAGATGGAAGGACTCAAAGTTTTCACCTTAGGTACAGGCAGCAGCTCCCTGAAAGCTCAGGGCTTTAGTTTTCTTAATATTCTGCTTAATATGCTATAGTTTGTGACTGTTAACTTTACCTATGGGTTACAGATCGCTGTTTAGCATTCTTAATATGCTATAGTCTGTAACTGTTAACTTTACCTCTGGGTTACAGATCGCTGTTTAGCATTCTTAATATGCTATAGCCAGTGACTGTTAACTTTACCTATGGGTTACAGATCGCTGTTTAGCATTCTTAATATGCTATAATCTGTGACTGTTAACTTTACCTATGGGTTACAGATCGCTGTTTAGCATTCTTAATATGCTATAGTTTGTGACTGTTAACTTTACCTATGGGTTACAGATCGCTGTTTAGCATTCTTAATATGCTATAGTCTGTGACTGTTAACTTTACCTATGGGTTACAGATCGCTGTTTAGCATTCTTAATATGTTATAGTCTGTGACTGTTAACTTTACCTATGGGTTACAGATCGCTGTTTAGCATTCTTAATATGTGTAGTCTGTGACTGTTAACTTTACCTCTGGGTTACAGATCGCTGTTTAGCATTCTTAATATGCTATAGTCTGTGACTGTTAACTTTACCTATGGGTTACAGATCGCTGTTTAGCATTCTTAATATGCTATAGTCTGTGACTGTTAACTTTACCTATGGGTTACAGATCGCTGTTTAGCATTCTTAATATGCTATAGTCTGTGACTGTTAACTTTACCTATGGGTTACAGATCGCTGTTTAGCATTCTTAATATGCTATAGTCTGTGACTGTTAACTTTACCTATGGGTTACAGATCGCTGTTTAGCATTCTTAATATGCTATAGTCTGTGACTGTTAACTTTACCTATGGGCTACAGATCGCTGTTTAGCATTCTTAATATGCTATAGTTTGTGACTGTTAACTTTACCTATGGGTTACAGATCGCTGTTTAGCATTCTTAATATGCTATAGTCTGTGACTGTTAACTTTACCTATGGGCTACAGATCGCTGTTTAGCATTCTTAATATGCTATAGTTTGTGACTGTTAACTTTACCTATGGGTTACAGATCGCTGTTTAGCATTCTTAATATGCTATAGTCTGTGACTGTTAACTTTACCTATGGGCTACAGATCGCTGTTTAGCATTCTTAATATGCTATAGTCTGTGACTGTTAACTTTACCTATGGGTTACAGATCGCTGTTTAGCATTCTTAATATGCTATAGTCTGTGACTGTTAACTTTACGTATGGGTTACAGATCGCTGTTTAGCATTCTTAATATGCTATAGTCTGTGACTGTTAACTTTACCTATGGGTTACAGATCGCTGTTTAGCATTCTTAATATGCTGTTGTCCGTGATTGTTAACATTACCTATAAGTTACCAATTTCTTTAAATTCTGATTATAAGGAACAGGCACTTTTTCCTTGTTATGCCAGTAATCTCATTGATCATAGTCCTCAATTTGATTTGCTTGTTTTCTGTAAAATGAAGTCTGTTTCACCTGCCATCTTAATATTATCACTGACCAGGTCTGTTTTCAGTTTTAGTTTGCATAATTTTTTCTGTTGTTTCTGTTTCACTTTTTTTCTGTTTACTAGTCCCCCTCTATTCCACAGTACACAGGGTAACTGACCATAGATGTCCTTTTAAAATTCAGATCGTCAATTCAGAATGTTCCCAGAAGTTCATTTCAGAAAAAAAATTCATAATTTCATCTAGCAGTAACGTGATTCTGGCCCCATGCCATAATCTACTTGAGATCTTGCATCATATTCTTGTGAACTGACTGAACTTTTAGCTTTTCACACATGTTGCAGCTGCTTGTGTGTCATTGTTGGCTTCTGTACAACTCTCTCATATTATAGCTTTAGCTGCAACTTGGAATTAGCAAATTCTTAATAACTCTACAAATGTGTCTATCCATTTACCAAGGACATAAATGCAGAAATGCCAAGAGACTATGGAAGGAATAGTACTATCTTTAAAACAATCTCCTGTGATAACTTTAGTAGAGTACACCATTTTGTTTTAAATTTTTAACAAAAAAAAAAAAAAACTGTGGGATAAGTAACTGGGATATTTATACTCATTATCCTCCTGCACAGTTTAGAGATAAGAAACAGTGATAGCGGAGTTGGTGAAAAAAATAAACTGACTTTGCCTCCAAAACAGTGAATTCTGAAGCTCACTGTTACAAGATTGAGGAGTTTTTGCAGGAAGGCTTCACCCACATGAATCACCTAATATGGGGGGACTACACTTCCCCCATACTCTTGCTAACTGTATATATACTAACTTCAAGGTCACCAAACATTAGAGTAGGGGGAATACACTGAGATAATGTAACCTCAGACTTCATGTATATTCCTCCTGCTTGGGTCTTGACATTCTGAGGATTGTGAGGTTATGTGTATGGGTCTACTATGTTTCATTGGAAGCTCATTTCACTGAATTTGAATTCACCCTGACCAAATTGCTGAAAACTCACTTCCCCGAATCTCATTTCACTGAAGTGAAGTACTGGCACTGTGTAGAGTACTGTAAGGCAACAAGTAAAAGGTATATTCCCTTTTACCCACTGTAGTGCAGTCCTGGAGATAGTATATATAGTTAGTGGGGTGTGGGGGGCACATCCCCCCCCACCTAGTTTGGTTTTATATTATATATCACGGAAAGCTTCAAAGCAATACATTTTAAACCATAGACATGCATACTTAACAACACCAATGACTAACTCTTTGCAAAAGACAATATATACCCAAACTAAGTGAGGGGCTATGTCCCCCACAACCCCCAGCTCTATATACTAACTCCAGGATCGCACTACAGTGGGGAAAAGGGCATATACCTTTACTTGCCTTACAGTACTCTACATAGTGCCAGTACTTCACTTCAGTGAAATGAGATTCAGTGAAATAAGGTTTTCAGTAATTTGAGCTTTCAGTTATTTGGTCACGGTGAATTGCAATTCAATGAAATGAGCTTTCAACAAAGTAGACCCATGTAAACATGTTTTTAACTACTTTGCTTGGGCGTTATTAAAAATGTGTATTGTACCCCAACACCTTGACAGCCATCTTATGTTCCCAGACATGATTCTAGTTTAGCAAATTAGAAACAAGTCATCGCCGCAGGTTATGTCAAGGAGAACTTGTTTTTCAGTCCACAAAATTAGTCTTCAAATTAGTGACGGAGTAACTTATGCAGAAACGAAAGTACAAAGTCCTGACCATACATAAAAGTAAATTCAGTGTAAAAAGCCAAACTGTGATTCAATGCATAGTTTACCTAGTAGCCAGACTGTTTGTGTTAGCCATGTGCAGCCAGTGTATATTTTCTTCCCCTTTATACATCATGTGGGGATGTGTCCCCTTATTACTTAATCTACTCCTGAGCTTGCACATCCAATGAAAAAGGGGTGGACTAGTTGAGAACTTTTTAACTATTTATTCCACTTTTTTCTGATGTTACACTACCTCAGCATTAGAATAATAAATATTGGGGGTGTAGAAGGCTTTCTGCCTCTATTAAAGCTACACCTTTACTGTGCCTCTGAGATGTAATAGTTACATAGCAGTAGCCAGTAAATGATGGACTGCTACCTCAATGAATTTGTTTCTTAATTGCAGTGTCTAGTTTAGCTTAAGAGATAAGCTGCTTTGGTATTTCCTGCTTTCAAGATTTTAATGTTTTCAAGCACGTCTGTTTGACCTTTTGTGATATGATGTTTCCCTGGGTCAACTCTGTGTAATACACCTGTTATGATATTGATTGCTTTACACTTTCTTGAAACACTGATAGAAGTTTTGCCTTTCACATAGTGAAAGACAACCATTACTTGTAACAAATACTACTGGTTGCAAATCTCTGCTCTGAGCAAGGTTTGCAAATTATTTTAGTTAGTTCTCACTGACATTCATTGAAACTCTTCACTATGGCTAGCCTTTTGTTCCTTGAACAGGCAGGCCCAGGGAGAAAAGCTCCGCATTGCATACATTTGCCTGAGTTAACAGTAAAACTGTACGGTATATCACTCAGGACAATGAAAATTAACAGATGATCACCTTGTTAGATAAACTACATAGTATTTGCAGCACATTAAGCTCATATACATCTATACAACATAATATATACAGCATATTAAATCCTTCGTTGGAGGTTGTGTGTCGGAGCTGGCAACTCGCATGGAAAAATCTACTGCCAATCATTAGCGGACCGGAGTTCCACTGTGGCGACCCCTAACCGGGAAAAGCCGAAAGACACAATATTAAACTAAATCACGTGAACAGAGTAATCAGCATTATTTTACAGCTTATCAGAAACATAGCTGGTTGCCCCACCGCAAGCTCTTCAAATGAAGAGGAAAAAAAAAAAAACATTTCACTGTAATAAGCCAATCGATACATTGCATGCAATCGACTTATTACAGTTAGATCTAGGCCCCACCCCTCCAGCTCTTGCACTGAACAGCAAAAAAAAAAAAAAAAACAGAAAAATAGACATTTCTTCTACTGGCACACCAACTGGCTGTCCAGATGCAGCATAAGGGGTGGAGTTGCTACACTCCTGAATGCGTTGTGCTTCGAAAGAGAAGTGAGACCCTATCTACCTGAGTTGGTGGTTGGCTCAGGTGGATTTAAAAGATCCCAAATCACCTATGAAAAAGAGTAGGGGAAGTTTCTCAATAGCCTGGCCAAAGTTTCCTCAGTAGCATAAATACCATCTTGGGTCTCCCCTGAAAAGAGGCTACTAACCTAGTCAACAATGATAAATAAAAATAAAATAATAAAATTATATGTTTTCATTTGTGGGAAGAGGGTAAGTAATGAAAGAGTGAGAGGAGAACCTAGTATGTGGACATTACAACATGGACGTCTGTCTGAGAGAGAGGATCTGTAATAAAGTCTAGCTCGGTGATAGGGATACATTGCAATATGATGATTTTGAGACAGAGGACAAGTATAGTAAAGTCTGCAACAATGAGAGGGAGAATGCAGTGGATGAGGTAGCATATAAAAGGGTTAGAGGAGCCTTAGTGGTCGTCAGCCTAGTGTACACCCATGAACCTCTAACAATCACCTCCTATATAGACATCCAAAACTTATAATTTCAGGTCACATTTGGGTTGCTTGGCTAGGCTTATAAAGGCCCTAGGGGTCGTTAGTCTGCTATACACCTGTGAATGGAGAGGTAGAGAAGAGGGGAAGAAAGAGATGGCTGCAGCTTTTAGTGAGGTAATTACATTACAAGAGTGTTCATGCATAAGGGGATGATGTTAAGTTGATTTGCAATCTGTGCCATAAAAGTTCCATCATGAGTCAATCTACCCAATCCCTTTAAAAAAGAACTGTAGCAGTTTTAACATGATGTACAGAAACAGTGTATGATGGCATATAAAGACCAGATATTGTGATGTTCTTAGTGTTTCACTGTTGCAGTCATCACATTTGGGTTATCTGCCTGCAGGTAGCCCTCAGCTGGCCTGAATACCAGAGTCTTCAGATTTCTGCATCAGATGCTGTTGCTTCTTCCCTGACGTTAGGTTGTCAGGGGTGTAAAACATGCAGCCGACGCCATTACATCAGTCTTCCTTGCCGTGCGGTGCCCGAAGCAGAAGCAGTTTGCAAGTGCCGGTTGGCCATCTCCTGAAATTTTTGTTTTCGAGTTTCAGACCCGAAGTCTTCAAAAAAGATAAGTAGCCCATTGGGGATCCTTTTTCTTGCTCCAACCGATGTCAGTAAAAGTTAACAATTGTCTTACCTGTGGAAAGCAAATACCTCATAGAGATTTTCATTCTTACTGCATCCCCTGTTTAGGCCCAAGACCACGATGTCCCTTGCTGTCGGCTTTGTGCCTTGTTCAACGCCCGAAGTGTTTGTTGTTGGGTTATTTTTGCAGCCAGTTACTTTAGTACTCGATCTACGTACTCCGAAATGGCTTCATTAAGCCATCTGACTACCGATCTTCCGAAAACACATAAGGATAAAGACAGAGACAGACCGCATAGGTCCAAAACCGCCGCAGATGCTTCCGTTAAGCTAGTCACCAGTCCGCCGGTACTCAGTGAGGCACTTTCGCAGCCCCTGATACCCGCTACTTCTGATTCGCAGACCTCTACTGAGACCCATTCGGAGTACGGTATGCCGCGAGATGCTTCTTCGACTATTGAACTTGCAGTTGTCTCTACCTTGGATGGGTCCAGAGCCGCTGTGCAAGCATCAGCTTCTGAGGGTGTATTCAGGCCTACAGACACTCATATTACACTGACGCCATTGTTTCCGTCCAGAAGTTCTGAATTCCTCAGGCCAAAAACCCGCACTACGCCTAGTAAACTGATGACCAAACTGCAGGCTCAGGCCCATATGCCTCAAAAACAAATGCTTAGAATGGCTGAAGACCTTATTACATTAATTAGGGGAAGCCAGCCTTCCCCCCTCCAAGAGACCTAGAACTGATTTTCTTTCTGATTCTTCTGATCAGGAATCAGATATTTCTGCTCCTTCTGATTACCAGGATTTGCCCTTATCTACTTACGAGGATTCTGATGCAGAGGATTCCATTCCCTCTGCTTCCCCTCCAGAAGATTTTTCTTTCGGTGAAACCTTGCATACTCTTAGGGAGCATTTCTGCTGGGAAAGCCAGGATTACTCTGAGTCTAAAAAGAGACTTAGGGAATTCTTACTCCTGCCTCAGCACAGGCCTTTAGCTATCTCTTCTGTTCTGGACATTGTAGATGGTGCTTTCTTGGAATCTAGCCTTACCCCAGACACTTTGCCTCCAGCTCCCAGAAAACCTGACCGGTACTACAGAGTACCTGACTCTCACAAGTTCCTCTTCAAGAACCCTTCTGCGGATCCAGAGACCATTTCCCAAGGACTAAAAGGCATTAAGGCTACTGCTGCCAAAAATCCTACCCCTTCTGATAGAGATTCTAGAGCCTTAGACAGATGGGGTAAGAAGGTATACACTTCTGCTACTTTGGCCATTAGGGCTTTAAATTGCCAGTTTCATATGTTAGTGTATCAGCAGCATATTATGGGACTACTTAAACAGAAAATTATGTTGATTCCTGACTGTGCTGGACACAAAGAATTGCAAGATTTAATGCATTCTGCAGAACAAGTTGGTAAACATACTTTGCAATGTGGTTTTGACACTTCAGAAGCATCTTGCAGGGCTGCTGTCACTGGGTCTGTACCTAGAAGGCATGCTTGGCTTAAGGAACAAAACTTGCCAGATCATGTTAAAGCTAAATTACTGGATGCTCCCTTAAACCAAGACCGCCTTTTTAGCAACAAAGCAGAAGAAGTCCTCAAAAGGATAGAGGAAAAAACTAAATCTATGCAAACTGTTAAAGATTTCCTACCAGTACATTCTCCTAGATTCAATATACATTAGCCTTCAAAGAACTGGTCCTTTCCAGTCCCTTCCAGGCCTTCTCAGTCCAAACCCAGGAACAGCAGACCACCTAGGCTACAGTCTCAGGCTACGCACAGATCTAAGCAGTGGGGGGGCTCCCACTTCCAAAGCAGGGAGTAGTAAGCCACCCCCCCCACAGAAAAATGGCACAATGACTTAGCCTTAACCCTTCCAAGCCCTGCACAACTGCCTGCTCCCTTAGGAGGAAAGCTCGCTCTGCATGCAAAAACTGGGAACTCTTTACCCAGGACAAATGGGTTTTGAACATAGCTTCTCAAGAATACAAATTCCACTTCCACACACTACCAACCCCAAATGGTTGGTCAGACCTACCCCCCAACTCAGTGGGCGGAGGCCCAACAGCAGGTTCTCTCTCTTCTCAGTGTCAGGGCTATTCAACCTGTCCCAGCAGAACAAAAGGGACAAGGTTTTTATTCAAGACTTTTTCTGGTACCCAGAAAAGACAACTCCTGGCATCCTATCCTGGACCTCTCTATTCTCAACACCTTTCTAGTGGTTCCAAAATTCAAAATGCTAACTCTTCAACAGCTTCTTCCTATGCTAGCCAAGGATGCCTGGCTGGCAACCCTAGACTTAAAGGAAGCTTACCTACACATCCCAATAAGAGGATCCTGCAGACAATACCTACGTTTCAGGGCAGGCTCCATGCTCTTTCATTTCTCTGCACTTCCCTTTGGCTTATTTACTGCGCCCAGGGTGTTCACAAAGTGTCTAGGTCCAGCCATTGCATTTTGTAGACAGAGAAATATTCAAATTTACCCATACTTGGACGATTGTCTGATTCAGGCAGAAAGCCAGGACTTGCTATTACAACACCTGGCATTCGTAAAGAAACTTCTAACCTCACTGGGGTATGCCATCAAAGAAAAGAAATCTCACCTAGTACCCTGCCAACAGATTGTATTCCTGGGAGCAAGCTTGAACACAACTTCCCAGATGGCATTCCTCACTCTGGAGAAACAAGTTTATTTGACAACCTACTTCAAACTATTGGCCACAAAACCCCAGCTATCTGCAAGGAAAATACTACAAGCTCTGGGGTTCATGGCCTCTTGCATTCTACTAATTCCATATGCAAGACTGCATATGAGGAAACTCCAATGGTATCTAAAAAGCCTATGGTGTCAACATTCTCAGTACCTGGAAACAATGATTTTTATCATTCCTTATATGAAGACAGAGTTCCTTTGGTGAGCAGAGGACTGCTACCACAACAAGGGACTACCTTTCACTCTATCCCCTGCCGCCCAAACCCTAACAACAGACACATCAGACTATGCATGGGGGGCTCAGGGGCAGTGCATTCAGGGCAAATGGAACCAGAGACAGATGCACCTGCATATCAATCAAAAAGAAATATTAGCTGTACAGAATGCTGTGACAGCCTTCAACGACCGTATTCTTCCACAACTGTTGGTAAAGATAGACAACACCACAGTTATGTGGTACATAAACAAGCAGGGGGGAACCCACTCGTACCCTCTCTGCAGACTAGCCATGGCTCTGGAACACAGCCTTGAGCTACCAAGTACACCTACAAGCACAATTCCAGTCAGGCAAACTAAATTCACTGGCAGATGACTTAAGCAGAAATCTCATGGGCCCACACGAATGGAAACTAAAATATTCAACCTCTTGAGGAACAAATGGGGGACTCTAGAGGTAGACCTGTTTGCCTCCCCTCAGAACTACCAATTGAACAAATTCTGCACAACAACTCCCCACAGTCAAGCTTGGAGAGTGAATGCCCTGTCCTTTACCTAGGAAAGCCTCTCGGTTTATGCCTTTTACCCCTCTGTCTCTCCTCTCGAAGGTTCTACTAAAGATCAAATAGGACAAGCCAAGGACAATACTGATTGCACCAGACTGGCCATGCCAGCACTGGTACCCCCTCTTGTACAGTATGACACTGCTACAACCATGGCACCTGCCTCAGACCCCTTCCCTGCTGTCCCAGCAGGCGGGCCAGATTCTGCACCCTCAGCTTCAAACCCTGAACCTTGCAGCCTGGCTAATTCCTTGAGCTCTCCTCTAGCATCCCACAGTAAGCAGGTGCTGGATGTCATTCTGGAGGCAAGGAGGCTTAGTACTAGAAAATCTTATGCTGAAAAGTGGAAAAGATACTGTTCCTGGAGCCAGGCTCAGGGGATGGGCACAACGGTGCCCAGCTTATCTCATATTCTACAGTACTTAACAGAAGTGCTCCACAAGGGCCTATCCTTCTCGTCAATTAAAATTCATACCTCTGCCATTTCAGCACTTTATAATACTGAGCCACCCCTCTTCTCTCACCCCTTGTTAAAACAATTCCTTAGAGGGGGCCAAAAATTTAAGACCCCCCAGGAGAGCTCCCACTCCAGCCTGGGACCTTAACTTTGTATTGGAAAAGCTCACTCTTCCCCCCTTTGAGCCAGGCTGCAGCAGCAGAGTTGAAATTCCTTTCTTGTAAAACAGCCTTCCTTCTAGCCATCACTTCAGCAAGAAGAGTGTCTGAATTACAGGCTCTCATGGCAGTGGAGCCCTTCATTATCTTCCATGCAGACAGGGTTTCCCTCAGGACTAATCCTTCCTTTATGCCCAAGGTGGTGTCAAGTGTGGCCCTAAATCAGTCCATTCATTTGCCTAACTTTTACCTTAATCCACAAAACAAAGGGAAACGAATACTGCACTCTGTGGACGTGCACAGACAACTTAGATTCTATTAGAACAGGACTAAGCCTCTCAGAAAATCTGAACAGCTGCTAGTTGGCTTTGCTGCAGGGGCAGAGGGGAAGGCCATTTCAAAGCAAACCATTTCCAAATGGATAGCCCATTCCATTCATTTCTGCTACAAGCACCATGGAAAACCTACCCCACAGGGGATAAGATCACATTCCACCAGGGCTGCATCTACATCTGTGGCATTTCTCAGAGGAGTCCCTACCAGGGATATCCTAGAAGCTGCTACCTGGAGCTCTGTACATACCTTCACCAAGCATTACCACATGCCTATCTTTTCTAAATCCAGAGCTGGATTTGCCACTGCAGTCTTGCAGGGCTTAATAGCTGGCCCTAATGCTCTTTAACTTCCTCCTCCCTTCCTTAGCTTTGGGAATCAACCCAAATGTGATGACTGCAACAATGAAACACAAAGAACATAGTACAGTTGTGTACACTTACCATAAATGTAGATGTTCGAGTGTATTCACTGTTGCAGTCCTGGTTACCCTCCCTCCAGCCCCCTGACTTCTCTTGGCTCTACCTTTCCTTCTTGTTGGTATATTTATTTTTTCTTGTGTATTTGCTTTTTGATGGGGGTGTACCATACCGTATAATTGCTTCCTATTGTAGGGGCACCTAACATCTGGGGCAAAAAAAACTGATGTAATGGCGTCGGCTGCATGTTTTATACCCCTGACGACCTGATGTCAGGGAAGAAGCGACAGCATCCGATGCAGAAATCCAAAGACTCTGGTATTCAGGCCAGCTGAGTGCTACCTACAGGCAGATAACCCAAATGGGATGACTGCAACAGTGAATACACTCGAACATCTACATTTATGGTATGTGTACACAACTGTACTTTTTATTTATTCCTGTGGATTCAGCTGTTGCTGCTAGACAAATAACAGTCTTTTACCTCTTAGCTATTCCACACACAATTGTCTTACATTTATTTTACAGATCATTTTCTTTTGACTTTCTGCAGCTTTTTATTTCCCGCTTCTGTCTGCTCATCTCCATTACTAATTTGTTTCCTCTCTTATGAGCTACTGGGTGATAAATTTGCATTGTTTTTCAGTGGGTAAGACTCCTCTTGCAGGGGTAGATGTGTTTTAGCGGTTCTCACCAAGTTGCTGTATGGGGAATGAGAGCCGAGAGGCAGGCAGGCCAATTATTTTGCAGCTAGAGGTGCACTGTATGGTTATTGCTGCTGGAGGCATGCATGCAGTGATTTTGTCAGGATACTTCATGCTACTGCATGTGGGTCATTCCCGTTTTTACACATTTTGTACCTCCTATTCATTGCAGCACTGTTTATGTTCATCAGGTAAGCCCATTAGGTGTAGGTGCCTCTTTTCAGGGGCTACCTGAGAGGATCACTGTCTTCTTGGGTGTCTTGGTTAGGGTGAAAACTTAGGGTGTCAAGTGCCGAACTACAAGATAAAGTTCATTATCAGCTCATAGCAGTAACCCTGTGTGTGCCGAATTCCCAGATTACCCCATGATCTTCACTGAAATAGAGGTAAGGACTATCGTTTTTCAGTTCTCTTCACTGACCCTGGTTGACCTCCTGATGCCAGAATCACTAGTTGAACCCAGGTCTTCAGCAATAGAGAAAAGTGCTGTAGTTCTGCTTTCTCTCCTTGGCCATTATACACATTCCTGAATTTCTACATGTTGTGGAGCACCCACTGTCTTCTGAGGAAGCTGTTCATTTTAGTTGCTAATCCCTTTTTGAGGAAAATGTTTCCTTGATGTTAGTAAAACCGTCCTCAAACTCCATTATTTTTAAGTTCATAGGTTGGTACTAGACTATCGGCCTTAGGGCCTATACAAGCCTAGCCATAACAATTCCCTGGCTATTTCTTCTCACACTATTTACTTCCTGGACCCCTGTCTAGCAGGGCGACTGACGTGATCCCCGGGGTGAATTTCCTTTCTCCCATCCAGTCGTCAAGGTTCCTTTTGAAGAGGGACAAAGAGGCGCTCTGCTTGACATGTATGGGCAGTCTATTCCAGAGTCTGGGGAGTCTCTGGGACAGGATCCTATCCCTCCAGCATGTTTTGTGTATTGTGATTTCAAGGCTTAGATCCCTGGAGTGTGTGGCTCTGAGGTATTGGGATTTCTTTAAATGTAGCATGTCCAACAGCTCTGGGTTTGACATGTCCTTGTATGTTAAGCAGAGATTGCCTCTGAGTAGATAATATGTGACAGAGTATAGCTGGAGTTTAAGGCGGTCAGCATAGGACATCTGCTTTAGGCCTGTGATTCTTTTAGTGAGGTATTTCTGTGGCCTTTCCAGTTGTTGCAAGTGTCTTGAGAGGTACGTACAAAATGGGGCATTGTATTCAATAATGGGTCTAATGAGGGATGAGTACAGTGGGACAATGACCTCCTTTTTTCTGGATGAAAAGCCCTTAGTGATGAGGTGTGCCACATAGAAGGATTTTCTGACTGTTGTGGCGATGTGGTTATCGAAGGTGGGACCACTGTCCACCTGTGTCCCTAAGTCTCTTATCACACTTTCGGTGTTTAGTGTACTGCCACCTATGTGGTAATTCACGGGTACATGTTTTTTTCCCAAAGGGGATAACTATACATTTCTTGGCACTGAGCTTGAGCCCATGGCTCTGGCACCAAGCATCTGTTTCTGTAAGGCCCTTTTGTAGAGTATCCACATCATCTGGAGATTCAGTAATGGCTCCCAGTTTGCAGTCATCTGCGAACTTTGTTAGCCAGAGTCCCTTAGTACTGGCCTGTACTTCAGAGAGGTAGATGCCAAACAGAAGTGGTCCCAGGACTGAACCCTGAGGTACTCCACTTGTCACTTGTCTGGAGCTGGATTTGGAGTCAGCTACTTTTACATTGTGGGTTCTGTCAGTAAGCCAGTTGGCAACTCATCGAGTGACTTAGAGATTAATGCCCAGCTTAGTAAGTTTATATATGATTCCAGAGTGGGGGATGGTGTCAAAGGCCTTGACGAGGTCCAGATAGGCTGTGTGGACCACCTTACCCTCGTCCACAGCTCTGCAGACTGATTCGAAGAAGTCACTCAGGTTCAGGAGACAAGATCGGCCCTTCACGAACCCAAACTGGGTGAGGTCCAGTGTTTGGAGGTTGCCAATGTCTTTGTTTATAAGTTCCATGATAATACGTTCCATGGCCTTGCAGATCAGGCTCGTCAAACTGATGGGACGGTAGTTCCCGGGATCCAAGGTGGATCCCCCCTTGTGGAGTGGGATAACTGTAGCTGTGCGCCACTCAGTGGGCATGAAGCCTGAGGTGAGGCTATGATTAAACATGACACTTATGTGAGGCGCCAGTTCATTTTGTAGTTCATGTAGTACACAGACCAGGATGTCATCTGGTCCCATGGATGCTATATTCTTAGCTTTGGAAAGTGCATTTTTTACCTGTGTGGACATTATTACCAGAATATGGCAATCTTCCGGTATTGAGATTGGCCATTTAGGGGGTGAAGTTGGCACTGAATCGATCTGGCAGGGCATTGGCAATATCCTTGGGATCTGTATATTTAATGCCATTCTGTTGTAGCTCAGAGCAGATCTAAGCATTGCCATTTAGATTTTTGACATAGTTATAGAATGTCTTGTGGTTGTCTTTGGAATCTTTGGCAATTTTATTTTCGTAACTAGCTTTGGAGAATTTTATGAGGGATCTCAGCTTCTTAGTGAAGCTGGTAAGGGAGTTTTTTGCATCCTGGGATTTTCCTCTTTTCTGCAACAGTTTCTTCCTTTTGTTGTAAAGTTTGTTTATGGCAGGGGACCACCAGATTGGCTTAATTTTTTTGGAGGAGAGCATCTTGGCTCTATTTGGGATGGCACAATTCATGCATGAGTGGATGTGCTCATACAGTGCCTTAGTGTAGGACTCAGCAGTTGAACTTTCAGTTCCTGTCTGCATGGGTGTCATGAAGTTTGTCACTTCTGACTTGAGTAGCATGAAGTTGGCTTTGGAGAAGTTTTTTTATGGAGGTTTTCTTACTGGGGGATGGGGGTGGGATGTGCATGTTAAGGGTGATTAGCTTATGGTCTGACCTGACCAACGAGGGGGTGACCATAGGTGTGGAGCATAGATTTCCCATGTTGGTAATGACCAGATCTAGGCTATTGGAGCCCCTGGTGGGACAATGTATTAGTTGATCCAGGGCATTGGAATTTATGAATTCCAAGAACCGTTGGTCAAAGGTGTTGGTACACGAGTAGTTTTCCCAGTTAATGGCAGAGTAGTTGAAGTCACCCAGTATTAGGGTGCTTGGTTGCATCTTAATATTTTCCAGTATGTTTAGAAAGGTAATGAGAACCTTGGGGCATGGTGGGGGATCTGTAGCAAGCTACAATTGGGATTGCAGTCTTACCTAGTGTTAGTTGCACCTGGAGCATTTCAGACGCATTGTGTTGAGCAACTAGCCTGGTGGTGTGAATATCCTTGGTGAATATGGACACTCTTCCACCTTTAGTGTTTCAATCCTGGTTTCGTGGCCAAAAAGTGTGGTAAGAGTTGTAGCCTGGTATTGCAGGGGTGCTCTCTGAAGCCTTGAACCAGGTCTCAGTTACTGCACAGATATCGATGTTCTCCATTTTTAGGAGTGCCTCGAGAGAGTGCATTTTGAGGTTTAGACTTCTAGCATTGAATAGCATTACCTTTAGATTTTGCATGCTTGTACCTGTTACAGTGGTGTTTTTGTCCTTTGAACTTTGCCTAAAAAAGGCACTATAGGGGTGGCAAGAGCCTTAGCCAGTAACCTGAATCCTAGGGCGGACAGGTGCAGACCATCTCTGGCAAAGCATCGTGGTCTGTCAATCATGTCGTCCCAGGCAGATAGATACTGGATCCCCTCTGAATGACACCAGAAGCTTTGCCAATTGAAGTCAGTCATTTTGTCCTTATATTGTGGTATCATTCTGGGTGAAGGTAGGATGCTACTCAGGGCTCGGGTCATACCTGCCTGGGTCACATGATCCGAGAGCTCTTTCATGTCTCTTCATGTAGTCCAGGGAGGTACGTCTCAAGTCATTCACTCCAACATGGACAATGACAGAGTCATATTTGTACTTGTTGTGGAGTGACTTGAGTGCATGTGTTATGTGGCGGATCCTGGCACCTGACAGGCAGCTGACTGTAATTTTCTCCTTGTTCAGCCTGGTGAGTGGGACATCAGTGTGCCTGACTATAGAGTCATCTATGACTAAAGTGTTAGGTACATTGTCTTGCTTTAGGGGCTGTTGCTGGGTGGCACACTGGTGTTGTGAGCTATGTGACACTTTGGTTGTGATTGGTGTTTGTTTGAGTTTCCACTTTGGAGGTGCCTGTTGCTTGGCAGGTTACAGTTAAGAGCCTCCGCATATCTGGATTTAGTGTTGCTATGTGTGGGTGTTGGTGGTATGGGTTTAGAAAGGCTATGTGTTGCTTGAGGTGTAGTGTGGGTGTAAACCTTCGCCTCTTGACTGTCTAGCACAATCTCGGGTGGAGAGAGCTTTACTTCCAGTTTGGCTATGTAAGTGCATCTCTCACAGGTTGTAGTGTTGGGTAGTAGGAGGAGAGGGTTGTCTGTGTACATGAGACAATTGCTGCATTGCCCCAGTATGCCCAGATACACCAGGTGGACAGGAGAAATCACCAGAAGCTGACCCTTGGATATGCCTGGTTTGGTGCTTTTTTTGTAAAGTACAGGAACTGTTTTCCCTTACCTTAGCAATCTACTTTGCAGTTATAGGCTTAGTGCCTATGATTAATTTCTCCTTATTAAAAAGAAGAGTTGAGTGCTTGTAACAGTTTAAGGCTTCCTAGTGCTTTCCAGTAGGTATTAGAGCAAGTGCTAGTCACAGGGATGCTTAAAGGTAAGATGAAAAAAAAAATGTTTATCCTAAACACTGCAGTGTGCACTAGAGAAGTTAGATGTGAAAGTAGGTAACGTAAGTTTTACCTGTTTAAAAAGTTTAGTTTTAGTGGGAGTCACTATTTTTAAAACAGAAAGATAGATTGAAAGGGGTGGTCACTTTTGTATTCTGGTACTATGGAATACAGTAGGATGGCCAATAAATTTAAATAGTTGAAGGGGGGTGATTTCACAAAATGATAATTTTGTGCTTACTCACACAAGCCAGTGAAAGCAGAGAGGAATTGAGATATATGGTCAAATTAACATAAGAGGCAGGCAACTAGAAAGACAGTGGTATTTAAGAACAGAATAGTGACAGGGTGGACGGGTGGGAAAAATTTTCTGCCTGACTCACAAGAGACAGAGCTGTGGTGTCTTTTGAATCTTTAATATGCAGTTAAAAGCAGACTACAAAAGTAAAACACAAGGTAAAGAAAACAAACCACAGTATTCAAAATATAAAAAGGCAATAAAGTAATACAAAATACAACAAATAAAAATCAAACTAACCTTTCCTTCACAGCAAAGTGTAGCAGAGTCTGGGTGAGCCTTTCCTAGTAAAGCTCTGAAATGTTTTATTTTACCCCTTAAATAGAAGGTTTAATTCCTAGCTCACCCCCTCAGTTCACAAATGATTAACCTTAAGTGACCTGTTCTATCTTATGTATGAGTCCTTAATTGATCAGTTCTAATTTCTGCCTGACTCACAAGAGACAGAACTGTGGTCTCTTGAAGTTTTAATATGCAGTTAAAAGCAGACTACAAAAGTAAAACACAAGGTAAAGAAAACAAATCACAGTATTCAAAATATAAAAAGGCAATAAAGTAATACAAAATACAACAAATAAAAATCAAACTAACCTTTCCTTCACAGCAAAGTGTAGCAAAGTCTGGGTGAGCCTTTCCTAGTAAAGCCTGCACATGAGAGCATTCTTATTTTCTAAAACACTGTCACTTAGGATTTTTAAAGTTTGTTTCCTCACCTCTGAGTTTGTGTATGTGTCTATATATATATATATATATATATATATATATATATATATATATATATATATATATATATAAAATACAAATCTATTTGTACAATACAAGTAAATGGACTTTTCTTTAGATTGGTAGGGTATGGAGTTGGTGTTATGTAAGGGAATAGATTACGTGTGTGTTCGTGTGGGCATGGGGATGTTTATGGGTTAAGGTTGGGGTAGGGATTAGTTAAGAGTTTAGATGTATGTGTGTGTGCACAGTGAGTGTCCAAGATGTCTTGGGCAGTGATAGTCTTACCAAAAGTTTATTTCTAAAGTAAGGTGCATAATTAGGCTTGGGCTTGTGTATGTATATATATATATATATGTGTGTGTGTGTGTGTGTGTGTGTGTATATATATATATATGTGTGTGTGTGTGTGTGTGTGTGTGTGTGTGTATATATATATATATATGTGTGTGTGTCTGTGTGTTTGTGTGTGTATATATATATATATATATATATATATATTTTTTTTTTAATTTATTTATTTACTGGGAAAGTCCGTATGGGTCAGGAACCCATTTTCAGTGGAAGCCCAAGGAGAAAAGCTCCAAATGATACATGAAGGTTAAGACAATGTACATGAACAAGATAAAAAAAAATATTAAAGCACACATTAATAATAGTTGAACACTAAATAAGTAAGGAGACCTAGATGCAGTAATAAATACAAAATAAGTACAGAGAGGTAGATAAAATAATAAAACATGTACTAAATTAAAGTGCTAGATTGCAAGCTCTTTTTTATATACATCAGGTAGGAGTAAGGCAAAGAATGAGGATCAGAACATTAGATGCAAGTAGATGCTTAGAAGGATGGGAAAGTTAAGGGTGTAGAAATATGGAAAGTCTGTTTGTCCAATATGCTAGTGGTTACTAGATGAAATTCCTGTTTTAGGGATAGAAAGGAAAGCCCCTAGAGAGTGAATGGAGTTCACCTGTTAGGGAGAGAGCAGGGGCTGTTCTGATGACATAGAAAATGTTTTTTTAGAGTGTGTTTGAAGTTGTTAAAGCTCTCAGTGGTAGTAATGTCTGTTGGGAGAGAGTTCCAGAGCTTGGCGGTGGCATGAGAGTATAGGCACTGTCCAGCTTTTTTGTTTGGAATGTAAACTGTTAGGAGTTGTTTGTTTTCAGAGTGGAGGGCTCTTGTAGGTACAATATATAGGGTTTTAGGACAGATTTGAGGGCTGGGCAGCTATCAGGTGTATATATCATTTTATATACAGAAGACAGCTGTACTAGGGTTAGGTGTTGTGTGAGTTTGAGCCAATTTAGTTATTTCAGAGCTAGGCAGTGTTGGGAACGGTTGGGGTAACCTGTGGCAAATTTGGCAATTTTCTGGTAGCAGGATTGGAACTTGTTTTTAAGAGAAGAATGTAAATTGGAATATAAGGGAGCCACATATAAGAGTGAGGGAAGCAAATAGGTGTTGGCGAGGGTTTTTCTGGTGGAGCTATCCAAGAAAGTTTTTTGTCTGTATACTGTTCCTAGTTTGATGTGTGCTTTTTACTGCTATTGCAGATGTGGTATTCGAAAGTTAGTTTGTTATCTATGGTTACACCTAGAAGCTTAGCTGTGGAAACTGTTTCAATTTCTGTGTTATCCTGTGAGAATATTTTAAAGTCAGATGAGATTGGTTTTATTGAGAAAAGTAGGAGTTTTGTTTTTTAGGATTTAAAAGTAGCTGGGCTTCTCTCAGCCATGTCTCTATTGAGGTGAAGGTGGCTTGGGTGAGTTGCTGTAGTTGCATGTTACTAGAGGAGGAAATCATGGTCGTGTTATCTGCGTGTTGGATAATGGAGCTAAGGAGTGTTGAGGTATGAAGGTTGTGGTGAAAGCATTGAAGAGTAAGGGTCCAAGTATGGACCCTCTTGGTACCACAGTTTTGTTGGTTTGATATTGGGATAATTTATTTTGCCATTTGATGCACTGTTGGCGGTTGGATAGGTAGCTTGTAAACCATTGGAGGGATGGTGGGGTGCAGCCTATAATGGATAGCTGATGAAGAAGTTTGTCGTAAGACACTGTGTCAAATGTCTTTGTTAAGTCTAGTAGTAAGACAGAAGTGATATTGCCAGAGTCAATGGATTCGGACACAGGGTCCATGAAGGAAATTAGAGCAGTGGTGGTGCTGTGTGATGGGCAAAAACCATGTTGGGTAGGGGTAATTAGTTTGCTTTGGATGAGGTGGTACAACAGTTGCTTATGTATGCATTTTTCCAGGAGTTTAGAAAGAGGAGCGAGGATGGAGATTGATCGATAATTGGATAGTTCAATGGAATTTCCCCCTTTATGTAAAGGGGTGATGATAGACTTGGTGGGAACAATGGACTATGCCATAGAGCGATTTATAAGGATACTGACAGGTTATGCTATGGCTTCTGCAACAAGTTTTAAGTATTCAGGGGGGAGGTTGTGAGAGGAGAGGGAGTATGCATTTTATATTTTATATATATATATATATATATATATATATATATATATATATATACACACACACACACACACACACACACACACACACACACACACACACACACACACACCCATACCCATATATGGCACTTTGTCGAATCCACATTTCGGAATATCTGAACACCAATATTATGGAAGGCAAAATCTTGCCATCCTTTCGACCCGTGGTAGCGCTTGTTTCAAGATCCACAGCAGAATGGAGTGTAGACATTTGATTTTTTTTTTCGGAGATATTAAAATTAGGCATTCCAGTTGTCTCAGATAAAAGTCGATTATATTATGGAAATTTGAAGTTCCATTCGCCATTATGATAGTAAACCACATCTATCTATCTATTTATCTTTCTATCTCCGGTAAATGCATGTACATCTCACATATTAAATCATCAAACGATCATGAGGTAGTAATAAAATGTTTTCATTGATTTTAATGTAGGTACTACACAGCCCCAAAATACCTAGAACTAACTGGATGACTACAGAAGGGGCAAGAGCTGACTGAAATTTGATTTCATTTTCCTTTTGGTATTATTGGCAGAAAGGAATGATGGACTGGACAAGTAAGTGGTTTATAAAATGGGATATTTGCAAAGGGATCAGTAGCCAAGAAAGTACTAAAGAGATGTGGCTGTAAACTCACCATAAACCCTTACCTTACCTCTTCCTGAACCCTAATCTGGACACAAAAAGTAATAATGATGGTATTCTCAAGGCAAAAATGTAACAGTAGCAAACAGTAACTGGAAATGATCGGCAGCAAGCGGCAAACTCAGATCAAGATAGTCTAACGCAGTGAGTACTTTTACAGTAACTGAGACCAGTGCCTTCAGTTTCTGTGATAGCGGAACAGTCAGTATAAGCAAGAATGTAACAACAACAATGATCAAGGTGAGACTGAGTGCAATCGCTAGTTGAAATAAGTTAATTTGGTTTATGTCTAACTTGTAGCAATAATGTGCAACCCTGTGGCGTTCAGGTGCACTAACTGTACAGCAGTAAACACAAATAGTCCAAATACAGTAACTGTTGAGCAAATTGTTTCAGTGCGGGAGCAGTACAGCAGTCAGTACAAGCAGAAAATGTGTGTATGAGGCTGTCATCCAATAATCTGTAGTAAAGCAGTAGCTTTATAAGCTGAATCAGTTGAGCAGTTGGCAACAAGCAGCAAGGCAAGACCAGTGATGAAACTGTGCAATCTTTTACCTGAAATTACAATGTACTGCTAATAATACCACTTCAGGTATCGCTAGTGATGAACAACCGTGCACATCTCTTAAATGTATTAACAGTACAGTTAGTAGAACAACAGTGATAATTTCAGTGATTTAAGCATACCTCTTAACTGTCAACAGTTTTGCAGAATGTGTAGATTTTTGTTTTGTATTCTTGGTTTGGCCCAAGTATAATTTGTGGTTTTCCTGTAAATTATTGAGGATTGTGGCCCCTGAACAATGACAAGACTTTTAAGTTGCAGACTTCAAATACTTTGGAAAGTACGTTACTACAAACCCTTTATTCTAGCAACTTTGCAATCTTGTAAGAACAATTTTTAAAATCTGTCCCCATTTTAGGCCTTTGTCCCCCCCCCCCGTTATTTTTGGTTTGTCCTTGATTCTTGCCATAAGATTTTGAGAGGTGTACATGCAAGCAGATGAAGTTAGGTCAGTATGTCAATAAACACACCATTTCCAGTGTAGGTGATAAGGCAATATTAGTAAAAGTTTCTGGGACAAGCTTATTTAACTGCAAACAATTAGGTAAACAAAAACAGACTCAGAATTCAACTTTGTTTAACAAGCAACTCTGCAAACATGTACGGAGATGACTTAAGGACAGCCAGTCACATAATCAACATTAAATAGCAATTTGCACTACATGTAATGCAGGCTTACTTGAGTGCATTCAGTCAGATAAGCAGCAGCAGAGAACATATTTCAGTAGAATATGGTATGCCAGCAAATATTTATTAAATCAGCAGAGTACTGAAACTGAGGTTCAGTTAATAAAATGATAAAACACGCAAATCTGATTTGATTGCTAAATCTAATGAATAAGCATCATTAAAGTACTGGATTGAAGCTTAAGAATAAATCTGTCAGAACAGTATAGCTAAACAGACATGGAGAAGGCAGTGAAATTTACATGATCTGCAGCACAGATGTAGAGGTTGCCTTACATGTTGCAGGCTACGGTCTTGTACTGCTGCCTCATAGGATTTGCACTGCTCTGTGCAGCAACACACTGACCATAACAAACCACTGGTTATTAAAAGTCTGTAAGTCTTTCTTCCAGCAGAAGCCATCTAAACAAAACTGAGCCAGATGACTGACAATAGTCACTCAGATTATTCAGTGGAACCTAAGCTCAGGTAGCTGTCATGTGGAAGCCTCTACTCTCACCATAGGATAGTGCACTGCAAACACAATCCTAAGACACTAATGGATACCTTGTAGTAGTCTGAATCATTAAAAACCCAGAAGGAAGGCAGCTTTGTGATCTTCTCTTCTTTTTCTATAGTCTCCTGACATCTTCTCTGAATTGTGTGTTACTATACTGCCAGCATTCCAACACAGGAGAATGTGGGAAATTTCATTGTCCTGACAGCATAGGAGTGAGGTTAGGTGGATAGATAATGGTCTTGTCACAGTTTGGAGGGAGACCGTAGGATGTCACATGAGGGATATGATTCAAGGTGAGATATGTCCACACTACAAAATGTGTTTCATGAGAGATCATCAGAAGTGGGCTGAATAGAAGGTGCAGAGTACAACCATTTGGACATATGGTGGAGAGAACTTGGCCAGAAGCAGAGGAGAGCATAGTAAGAGAAGCAAAAAAGAGAGGACTCACAAATAAATAAATTGTAGAATTCTCCTGTTTACTGTCCACCTCATTGCCCAGAGGATTTTCTGCAGAAGCTGTCCGACCTGCTCATTGACTTAATGTAGTGAACACCCAAGATGGCTATTCTCGGTTGATTTTAACACCTGAGTTGATAGCTTTAATGAGCTTGTCATGGAACTCCGTAATTTCATGTTTTGGAGAGTTTTGGCTTCAGTCACATTGTTACCATTCCTGCCCATATATGTGGACACTTGTTAGACGTTGTCTGTCACTAACTTAGAGACTGAGCCAGTCTTATGGTTAGACCACCACCTGGTACATGTGCATTCACCCAATACTGAGCTGATCCAGGACAAAAATTTACATAACATTATTTGTGGCAGTTTGACTGCCTTGTTTGACCAGATCCTATACAGGATCTTGAGATTTGGGGGTTGCATAGATTTGGATGATGGTTGGAACAGAGATGGAGAAGATCTTGCCATGTTTTAGATGACCATTATGTATCATCTGAAATAGAGATCTCAAAGCCATCATTCTTCCAGTGAGAACAGTGCTGTTTAAACTTTTGTATTTATTTTATTTATTTGCCTTTGTTGACTGGGGAAAGTCCGACTGGGTAAAACCCATTTTCAGTGCAGGCCCGGGGAGAAAAGCTCTGTATTTAAGTTACATGTGATGCACGTTTATAATTGCAGGGTAAAAACATCTGTACATGAGCTTCTTTACATGATTTTTAAATATTTCTTACATGAACATAACATTTCAACACAAGAAGTGATAAATTAACATAAATGGGCTAATTATTGAATAGAAAAGTAAAACATAATAGTTAATGTATTTATAGCATCATAGCTGCAGGGAAAATATCAGACTGGGGTGTTTTTGAAATTAGTAATTTACAGACAGATAAGTAGTAATGTAACTTAAAAACTGATAGTAAAGATATGAAAGGAGAAATTATAGAAGTGACCAGGAAGATAAATGGACAGTGGAGGAATTGTAGTTAGTGGTGGGGTGTGAGAGGAGGAGGAAGAGTAAAAGTTTAGGAAATTAGTGCAGTATGAGGAGGAGCGATAAGGTACAAAAGATTGGGAAGCAAAATGTTTGTAAGATTTGGAGAAAATTAATCTGAGTAAAGCTAGACAGGTTAGCAGAAAGAGCAAAGCCATTTGTGGCATAGGTGCTTTTAAGTTTTCTATCTGCTTTAACTGTGTGGGAATTTCATTCCAGAGTTTTGCCACGTAATGGGAGTAGAGAGTCTCCAGCAGTGTTGAATGTCATACTAATACATAGTAAGAGTGCATTGCTAGAGCAAAGGTCTCTACTGGGTGAAATGTACAGTAGAGTATTTTGTAATGTTGGGCATTTGTCTGTAGAGTACATTAGGTTTGGGTACTGATTAGTTGTGAATATATCTACTGGTTTGAGAGTTCAACGCAGTTTAATTGTTTTAATGTAGGGCAGTGATGCGTTTTATAAGGCTGGTTGGTTGTAAATTTAGCTGTCTTGTAGTTGCAGGAGGCTAGTGCAGTTACAATACATAGTGAAGAATGGGAGAGGCATATAATAGAGAAGAAGGCGGTATGTTGCTGCTAAGGTAATCCTGGCTTTATCTGTCAGGTAGTGTCTGGCCTTGGTGATGTTGCCGAGTTTTTGGGGAGTTTGTTTGATGTATTGAAATATGCGGTGATCCAATTTGAGGTTGTCATCTATTATGACTGTTAGTAGTTTAGTTTGGCATATAGTTTCTATTTATGTGTTATTATTTAAGGTAATATGGAATGTGTGTTTCTGATTAAGATGTTGTTTTGGAGTAAATAGCATAAGCTTGTTTTATTTGGCATTAAGCAGCAAATTAGAATTTTTTAGCCATATGTCAATGTCAGTGAATGATTCTTGAGTGATTTCCTGTAATTTTGTTATGGATGTGGCAGAGCAGATAAGGGTTGAATTGTCTGAGTGTTGCACAAGTGTGGCAGGTGTTGTAGTGGTATGAAGTTTATATATGATAATATTAAATAGAAGGAGGCCAAGTATTGACCCTTGGAGAACACCAACAGAGATTGGTTAAATGTTAAAAGGTTTTGTTGTCTGCTTATGATCACATAAATAACTGTGAAACCAGGAGAGGTAGGGGTAAGCGAGACCTAGTGTTGCAAGTTCAGAAAGAGCTTTGGTGGGGTATTGTGTCAGATGCCTTGGAAAGATCAAGGAAAAGTGAAGACACAAGGTTGTCCTCATTTCTTTATTGGTTTACTAAGTTGATGAAGTTGAGGAGGCCAGTAGTAGTACTGTGTTTGGGCCTGAGATCATGCTGAGTGTTGGAGAGGAAGTTGTGTTTGGTTATATGTTTCATAAGCTGAGAGTGAATACATTTCTCAAGGATTTTTGAGAGAACTGATAGGACAGCAATACTTCCGTAGTTTAACTGTGTTGAAGTACCTCCTTTGTGAGGGGGTATAATGGATTTTTTCCATATGGATGGGACATAGTTTTCATTTATTGACCGGCTGATCAGAATGGAGACAGGGAAGGCTGGTGCTTCTGCACCTATTTTGAGGAACTCGGTGGGAAGGTTATCGGCAGCTGAAGTTGTTGCTTTTAGTTTGACTAGATATTTTTTTATGGTTGATGTTGGGATGAGCTAAAAACTAAAAGAAAACGTGTTGCTTTTGAGAATAGATGGAAGTTGGAGGGGTGAAGTGAGGTGGTCATTGATTAGTGATGGAACTGACTGGATAAAATGAGTGTTGAACTGAATGGCAGTGGACTCTCTGCTGGGTATAGTGGTATGACCGTGATGTAATAAAGCAATAACCAAAGACGTGGTGTGGTATATTGAAGATTTATCCATGGTTGGTGTAGTTTAATCATGAGGGCGAAGCCCGAGTGATTAAACAAAGGCAACCATGGGTAAATCTTCAATATACCACAACCACGGAGTCGGTTATTGCTGTTTTACAATGACATTATTTAAGAAAAAAATACTTAGTTTTCTTAAATAATGTCTTTGTGACCGTGATGTAATAACGCAATAACCAAAGATGTGGTGTGGTATATTGAAGCTTTATCCACGGTTGGTGTGGTTTAATCATGAGGGCGAAGCCCGAGTGATTAAACAAAGGCAACTGTGGGTAAATCTTCAATATACCACAACCACGGAGTCAGTTATTGCTATTTTACAATGACATTATTTAAGAAAAAAAATACTTACTTTTCTTAAGTAATGTCTTTGTGCAACGGCAGATTACTGTTCTTCTGCTGGTTGTGGTATACTGCTTGTTCATTTTGATGCACTGTTAATGCGTATGGTACTTGCGTTCCCACGCATACCCAGTACATCAATGCTTTGAGACGGAAGCAACAGAGAAAAGAAAGTCTCCGTTTTCTCTTTTTTTTTAATTGTAAAAAAAAAAAGGTTTTGGGGCACTTTATAACAACGGAAAAAACAACCCAACTTTTTCCATTGGTATATTGTGGGATTTACAACTGGCATGCTGGTTGGGCCAATCAGCGTGCACGTTTTCCGATAGTAATTGGGAGTCATTGTATAATAATTTATTTAGAGATGTCCAAAAAAGCTTGAAGTTGTTTTTGTGTTTTTGTGTGACACTACTGTAGTATGATTTCATGATAGATTTAACAAAGGTCATGGCAGGTTTCTGAGATATTTAACATTTTTGTTGGTATGTTGCATTTTATTCTTACACCACCCTTTATTCCTTTGTAGAGTGAGCTGTTTGTTCTCTTTTAGTAGCCATGGTGCTGTTAGTTTTTACTTTTCTTGGTCTAACTGGTGCTAAATCATTTAGTAGTTTTAGGAAGGTGTAACTGAAGTGAGTACCTGCTTCATCTAGTGGCGTTACTCTTAATATATTCAAGTTGTATTAGAGACCATTAGACCACTGTATGCAGTTTTCCCATTATATTGTTATCCTTTTTATACATTGTTTTGTAGCAATCCTTTTACATTACTTCACATTTAGTGCAAAGATGCTGACTTGCTTTCTAGCTTTATCTTATTTTACCAGATATGTATTTTTTCCTTTACAAAAGGCTGTTTGCAAAATCCGCCATTCCTAGTGGAATTCTGGCTTTTATTCCAGTTAGGAGGTCTGAATGTTGTGCCAGTTCTCACTATCCTAAATGTTTTCTCAGCCCAAGTGGGTGACTGCGTTCTGTGTGTCTGGACAACACTATCCTGTGTAATCCAGTATGGCCAAGTCTTGCACTGTTCTGGATTAATCAGTTTACTTTTCTGCTGTGTTGTGTAATGTACTATTCTACTCCTACAAAAACAGTTTCTTCTGCATAACAATCACATATCAACTCGGTGTCTTATTTTTTTGTGGTATTCAGTGAGTTATAGATACTTATCAAATAACTGATTGTCTTTGCAGTATTTCTCTGATAAGATACCTGCTACTTTCCCTTCGTAGACATTTATCCCAGACATAACCTTCACTGGCAGGTATGCTGCAATAAAGATGCTGTTGTATAACTTTTTCTACTTCGAAGTCATTATAAGTGTGAGATTTTTTATTTTAATGGTCATTGAGAGAGAGAATTAAAGTAAAGGACCATCCACTTGCCAGTTAGGGAAGTATTGACATTTGACATGCACGTGGTCTTCGGGTATGACAGACTGACCTGTAAATAGTCTGTAAGAAGGTTTAATCTGTCTTCTCACTGCTGTCACTATCTCGCTCTTGTGAGTGTGTGTGTGTGTCTGTGTGTGTTTGCAACTGAACAAGTTGCCTTCTTGTACAAAATGAACATCTTGGTATTACTACTGAGACTGTTTATTCGCTATATATGTAACCTTCTTTGTATGCGGTTTGCTTTATATACGTGATGTGACTTCAGACTTTTGCCTTATTTTGATATTATTTATCTTCCATGTATGTCCTGAGATTCTGGGCTTGTTCCCTTGGGTTAGTGGCTGAAAGTGTCAAAGGACCAGTCTAAATACCTAGTTAACTAAGCCAATAAATAAACATGTTTTTATTTATATATGCATATGTGTGTGTGTGTTATAGACATGTAACGTATCACAGCCAAATTTATCTTCACATCTTAGAAGCTACCTTACTGACAACTCCACTCACACATGTGAAATGTGGGCATAGTAATGACACAGAAGTTTCAAGTCCATCGTAGCTTTTTCTTGTCATGTGACTTACTTGGCTTCTGAATACATAGTGGTACTGTCGGTCTTCTCATTTTCTAAAGGGTGACTAAATGTTCTGTTTGATACCAGGAAGTATTTGTCCAGAGCTGCCTGTGCTTGAAATGGGTAACGGAGCAGACACGATTAGAGTAAATGATCTGCTTCTCAGAGTCTTGGTTGCGGAATTCATTCACAAAACTACAGCCTTTGGTCTGTTCATCTTCAGAATTCCTGCAGCAGTTTGTTAAGACGTTGTCAAAACAGACAATGCTTCCCCCACTGGGTGAGAAAAATATTGCTTGTGAACCCTCATCCAGTTGTCTGTTCTGACTTTTGTTTAGGAGAAACAACCTGTTTCCTTTTGTGCCAAATGTCTTTCAGGTTATTTATTTATTTTTGCTTTCTTGAAAAACTATTTTAAGTACTCTCATTAACCTTACTGAAGGGTTTCCTATTGTGCAATGACTACTGTTTAATGTTTACTTTCTCTTGACTTTGTTTTCACTATATGCTTGCTAAAACAAGCTACTTATGTTTGTGTTACTGTTGCTTCTACTTAGTTTTCAAGTACATAGCTTTGCCCTGCAACTTGAATCAAGCCTGAAAACTTCCCAAAGTTTAAACCCACTCACCCTGTTAACAAATGATTAAATAAAATTGTATTTCATAAAGACAGGAGAGTGGTGGCTTTTAAAAAGATCTGTATTGCAAGATGCTTGCAGCTGTTTCATTGCCTTTCTGTGCAGAATGCATGCTATTTTAGCATGTCAGATTTTCAAGTCGCTGTAAATACAAGGGGCTCAAGGTAAGTTTTGCAGTGAAAAACTTGTAGCAGTACAAGCTACTTTTGGGTCTAAAAAGTCGCAAGAGGAATCAGGAAACCCATCCCACCCCATCCCCAGAAATCTCAAAATGTTATTTAGGAAGTGGGCACCAGTGTCACCAAAATATATTGGGAAGTTCATCTGGGCAGAGAGACACTTTACACTGGAGTCCCTTGGAGAAAACCTCCAAATATCTAACACCATATTTGCTAACAACCTGTACTGTCCCTGTCTATCCTTGTTTGCCTCTTTACTTGTGCAAATATTTGTAGTTTTTGCAGACATTAAAATAAATATATGAATGCAAAATTGGAGTATCTAGGCAAAAAAGAAGAGGAGTAGTTTATATTATACATGAAACATGCAAATTTTTGATTTTTGTTTGTGAAAATAACAACAAATGGTTTAATAGTAGACTTAGTGTTGCAAAAATGCAAGTATCCAGGGGAAGGTTGTAAACTGTATATTATAGTGAGAGATTACAGCTAAATTTAATGGACTACAAATCAAGGCAGAACTATTCTATGTCAGTGAATGCAGTATGTCGTAGATTTTGTAACACCTAGAAAAGGAGACTACAAGTCTGTTGTATATGAAAACTGGGTATGGCTGAAGCCGGTCTGCTGGACTCAGGTAATCTAGACAGAAATTGCCACCCAGAGTTTATGCATACAAATTCTGAATTCTTTCTAAATATGAAGTGTTATTTCTTGCTATGAAGTTTTGAATTGTTCGGAATGACCACTTCAGATAAATAAAAAGGCAAATTCAGAATGCCCCTTTTTATATTCATGGAAAACAAATCAAATTCTTCCTGTAATTATCTCATAGAATTTGTAAACCATGGATGAAAAAAGGTGTTTGCTCTTAGTGGGGTGGTGATGCAGGTAATGAATATGTCTTGGTGCTTGTTGGGGGTGTGGGGCTGTGGAATAGAATGTCATTTGTTCTTTAAAAGCTAGTGTCAAGCAAAGATGTTCAAACCATTAGAGATGCACATGTGTAGCAGACCTGACAGAGTCTTGCAATATAACTCTAGGTCATAGCTACGAACCAACAAAGAGCATGATTCTGTAGTCATGGGTTTGATTCTTACAGTTTCTGCTTTCATCCTGTGTAAGTGAGAAAGAAAAGTACTTCAACTATTTTAAAGAAGCAGTGCACTAAAAATGGAAAAACGGACCGTAGATTTTTTTAACAGCAGCTTCTTCATTGTGGAGTTATAGAAATGACCTGATTGCTTTACAATTTGTTAAACTCCCTGACTCTCCATACATAGGAGAGGTACTGTTTGGGGGTACAAAAATATATAGTTCTGGTTTTGCTTGTTTAATATTTTTATGAATTATTCAGTGTTATTGTAGAAGTTTGGGAAATGCACAGAAATTCTGCAGTGTAACAGGAGGAAGTGATGAAGTAAAATAATCTGTTTATAAAGGCTATATGATGTAACTGAACAGGCAGGATGGGATAAGGTGACCTTTTCCCCTTCCCTGAGGGTGTCATTTGCACCTTTAAATTGCACTTTCATTTCCTACAGATTGATCCATTACTGCTGGTGCTGAAACAGGAAGCTGTCAGCAGGGACCGACATTCCACGTTCCTCTTTCACATAGAAAGCCCTTTGACCCTCTTCCTCCTCCTCTCCTTCAGACACCTTGGCACCAGGAACAGCAAGCTGTTGCCAAGTGAGGTAGAATTCGGCACATTCCATCCCTTCCTGCTGGCTCCGAGTCAGCAAACTGCTCCCATCTAGGGCCTTTTGGCCTAGAAGTCACTGACGTCATACTGCTGTAGGTCTTTCCTCATTTGTTATGGTTATTTAATGTGGTTCCTAAACACTTGCACCATGATTTGTTTTGGAAAAAATGTACCTTATTGTACTGTTGAAAGTCTCCCTTCATATTTGTGCGTGAAGATGTGCACATACGTAAACACATATGAAACTGACACATGCACACACATACACACACACACACACACACATATATATATATATATATATATATATATATATATATATACACACACACACACATACACACACACAAACACAAAACGTATATTTTTATTGGGCATAACATTTAGTCTTTGGGTAGCATGAATTTGTTTCAGTAGCACAAGCACATTCTTAAGGCATGTTTTGAAGTTCAGCCATATGCTTGTATGTATTTTATTTAGTTTGTTTTATTAATTGAGTTAGTCATACTGTGCGGACTACCCATTTACAGGAGTGACCCAGAGAAAAAAATTGCATTAAATATTTAGCATATAAAACAGCAACAAAAAAATGAACACCAAATATTTACTTATTTACATATGTTGACTTTATTCATTTGTTCATTTATTTGAATAAGTAGTGTTTATAGTGATAGTCCAGTAACTGTAAACTGCTCATTCATCTCAGTTCATTTTAAAGACCTTTTGCATGTACCTGCCTACTTTCACAGCCATAACAAAAGGTTTGGTCAGTAGAACTGATGTGGTCTAAACTGCATAGAGCTGAAGTGGAGGTTGTGGGTATAAACTCTAGGTCTGCAGGGATCCAGATAATTTCATTAATACGGGCATCATTGCCTACTCTTAGCTAAAGCAAAGAGCAGATCTGCTTCTAGGATCTCTTTTAGACTTAGGAAAATGAAAACTTGTCCCCTTTTTACCAGCAGCCCATCACTTAGAACACACATTACGATCCCAGATTACTAGTACTAATTTTCCATCTCTGATAACTTCTCATAACAAATGTATAGGTTGGGAGCATAGCACCCAAGTTCTGGACTCCTTCCATTTTCCCTAAAATGGAGTGAATCCTACCCAGTTTTCCAGAATAACCTTAACAAACATCTGCTTCAACATGATAAATGTAAATGCTTTCACAACTATATCCCCCTTGTTCTTCCTTTCCACGATATACTGTGTAGTTTTATTAACTCCCCCACAGCAGTCTCTGGGATTTTTTTCTTTCTCTCTTTTCAGTTGTAATTCTACTGTTTACTCTTGTGTCATTTTATTGTCTTTTTTATGTAGTTATAAATCTAGTATATGGCTGTGTTTACTGAATATTGTATTTCCTCTGTATGTATTATCTTTCCCAAAGAACTTGTCTGTACATGTAAAAGTCTATAGAAAGAGAGACTGGGAGAGCTTTGATGTATTTTTGTCTGCAAGAAAGAATAGTAACAGGAGGCATAATCTTCTTTGAGTAGAAATAGTGGCTGAGATTCGTAGACAAGCACAACGCAGTGCTAACGAACAAATTTATTTTAAGCACTTTCATCCTTTATGATGAAGTCATTCAACCATGCAGGATGAATGTACTCAAAATAAATTTGTTATAAACGAATGTGAGGTATGGAAGTGGTTCTTTCGGCCGCTTGCATGTTTTCTTTCTCTGTTAGTGTTTTGGTCATTATACAGTTATTCTGAGTTAAACAAAGGTCATGAAACTATGTGCATGCAGAAGTATATGCTGTATTCACAATAAAAGAATGCATAATTTATCAAATAACATAATCATAGGTAACAATGGCAGCAAAATAATTAACATGTGAATGTACATACTAACTCAAAGCAGAACCATTCAGATTACAGAAATGAGTGCGGGTAGCAGAGGTATATTATGAGAGGAATTACATACAGCGGAAAATTGTGTTGAATATTTGATATGAACTGTATTCTTGCATTTTTCATATACATTTACACTGTTGTACTAGAAACTCTTTGAATTGAGGTCTTATATTAGAGTAGCTTGTATTGCCAGTGAGATTTTATGGTAGAAACTGCCAAGCTGTTGTCCAAGCAACACAGTGTGGTAGAGTGGAGTTTCAAACATATCTCTCATCCTGTTAGTGCAAGAAAGCTCGACAATGCTTGGCAAAATGGGGGAGACAAAGGACCAAAAATAGGAAATATTTTAGATACTGCTCTTAAAACTTAGAAAGTTGCTAGAGTAACAATGTTTGTTCTACCATAAATTTTCTGAAAGATCTGAAGTCTGAAACTCAAATGTATATCATTATTTAGTGACTTCAGTCCTCAGATCATCCCAGTGATTTGCCAGAAAACCATAAATTTTATGAGAAACAGAACAAAAATATGAGCCCAAAAATCTGGACATTCTGCAAAATCTGCACAGTTGTGAGGTATGGTTTCAACCATACCTCTCAACCTGGAGACATCTAAAATTTGATTAACATGACATTTGCATGCATAATAACATGACCCCACCCACTCCAATAGAATTGTGGGATACCAACATTCATACACAAGCTGAAAAACAGATAAAAATAACAAACTATAACCAGAACAATAGGGTTTTATTTATTTTAACATTTTAACTTTTATAAAGCTTTATTTACACTTGCATAAAACTACAATGTCCTGTTCTGTCTTTTTCCTCTTTTTTTTTTTTTTTTTTGGTCCATTCCTCATAAAATTTTTGTTTTTCTGGCAAATCATTGAGGATTGAAGTCTCTAAATAATGACAGATATTTGAATGTCATATCCTTCAGAAAATATATAATAATGTAAAGTTGGTTATTCCAGCAACTTTCCAAGTTTATAGGAACAATGTTTAAAATCTGTTCCTATTTTGGGGCATCTGTCCCCCCATTTTTTCTGGCTTTGTCCAGATATCTTGCCCTGAGAGGTTGAGAGGTATGCCACTGAGCAAGAAAGATATGTCAACTGCTCCAGGCCATTACTACAGAGGATCAAAGAACATTGCACTGATATTGCCCAGTACCAAAACAGCTATAGAAAACCATACAAAGGAGCGTGCATATACATGACATTTTATGTGCTAATGACCAGATGACCACTGTTATGGATCCATGACATGTCCTGTTCCCTCAGTACCCCTTACTTCAGAATCTCATGGTCTGCTCCTAGCAAAATTCAGCACCATATAAATACAACCTCATGCATCCTATCTCACTTGTTTATTCATAGGTTCATAGGTTCATACTAGGCTATCTGCCCTAGGGCATTTACAAGTCTAGCCAGAGTGTGTTTGGCTTTCGCCACCCATTTTAAAATGAATTTTGCTATGCCCTTTTTCGAGGTTAGTATACTGTGCATCTGTCTAACAGTGACACAGAAGTGATACCCAGAGTAAATCTACGATCTCCCATCCACTCATCAAGATTCCTCTTGAAGAGAGTCAATGAGGGACTCTGCCTAACCTGGACTGGGATTTTATTCCAGAGTGAAGGGAGCCTCTGGGTTATGAATCTGTCCTTCCAGCATGTCCTATTTATTTCAGTGCTGAGGTTCAAGTCTCTCGAGCGTGTAGCTCAATGGGATTTGGATTTTCTGAGGTGCAGCATGTCCATTAATTCCGGGTTGGACATGGCTTTATACGTCAGGCACAGATCGCCTCTGAGCAGGTGGTATGCCACTGAGTAGAGCTGGAGTTTCTTTAACCGGGCATCATATGGCATCTGTTTGAGCCCTTTGATCCTCTTGGTGAGGTACTTTTGGGGTCTTTCCAGTTGCTGCAGGTGTTTGGTAAGGTACATCCCAAAAGGGGCATTGTACTCAATTATGGGCCTTATGAGGGATGAGTAAAGAGGCACGATGACCTCCCCTGATCTAGATGTGAATCCCTTCATGATTAGGTGGGCTATATAAAATGATTTTCTAACCACTTTGGCCACGTGGTTGCCGAATGAGAGATTGCTATCAACTTGGGTCCCCAGGTCCCTAATTACTTCTTCCGTACTTAATGGATTACCATCTGTGTGGTAATTTGTGGGCACTTTGTTTTTGCCGAAGGGGATGACTATACACTTTTTGGCGTTTAGCTTGAGGCCATGGCTCTGGCACCAGTTGTCTGTTTCTATGAGGCCCTTTTGTAGGATGCTTGTGTGGGCTGGAGAGTCGATTATGGCCCAGTTTGCAGTCATCTGCGAACTTGGTCAGCCACAGTCCTTCCGTGTTGGCCTGTACCTCCGAGAAATATATACCAAACAAGAGAGGTCCCAGGACTGAGCCTTGTGGGATGCCACTTGTAACTGGTTTGGAGTCTGACATGGCTCCAGCAATTCTAACCATGTGGGTTCTGTCCTTGAGCCAGTTTGCAACCCATCTAGTGACATAGGGGTTTATATTTAAGCTGGTGAGCTTATCTATAATGCCCTAGTGGGGTATTGTATCGAAGGCTTTTGCGAGGTCCAGGTAGGCTGTGTGGACCACCTTCCCCTCGTCAATGGCCTTGGTGACTGTTTCAAAGAAATCGACCAGGTTTAAGAGGCAGGATCTGATCTGCCCTTAACAAAGCCGAACTGGGTAGGATCCAGTGTCTGTAGGTCTCCAATATCTTTATTTATGAGGTCCATGATGATCCTTTCCATAGCTTTGCAGACCAAGCTAGTCAGGCTTATGGGCCGATAGTTTCCAGGATCCGTTGAGGCACCACCTTTGTGGAGAGGGACCACTGTTGCTGTATGCCACTCTTTGGGTACATATCCTGTAGTAAGGCTGAGATTGAACAGTAGTTTTATGTTTGGGTTTAGTTCTTCTTGCAGTTCATGTAGGACGCAGCCCAGGACACCATCTGGTCCCATTGATGCTGTGTTTTTTGCTTTGGAGAGGGCGGCTCTTACCTGAGCATCTGAGATGTCAGGGGGGCAGCACTCTGCTGGGATAGATATTTGCCCTTTTTGTGGGGAAGGGGGGGGAGAAGTTTGCGCTGAACCTGTCAGCTAGGATGTTGGCAATGTCTTTGGGTTCAGTGTATTTTTTGTCATTTTGTACTAATTCTGAGCATATCTGGGAAGTCCCACCCAGCTTTCTAACATAACTAAAGAAAGCCTTGTGATTATCCTTGGTGTCCTGTGCAGTTTTTCTCTCGAAGCTGGCCTTAGACGATTTTATGAGTGCCCGTAGTTTTTTGCTAATACTGATCAGAGATGCCTTCCCTTTTTGGGATTTTGCTCTATCATGTAGTAGCTTCCTCCTTCTATTGTATAGTTTATGGCTGGGGTCCACTAGACAGGATGCCTGCCTTTGGAGGATTGGGTCTTGGTTTTGTTTGGGATTGCATGATCCATGCATTCCTGAAGGTGTTCATAGAATGCGTTTATAAAGGATTCTGTGGTCTGGGCCGTATTTTCCACAGGCCCAGGGGCTTTGAAGGATTCCACCTCGGTTTTGAGGAGTGTGAAATTTGCTTTAGAGAAGTTTTTCACTTCAGGCTGGGGTCTGGATGTGAATATCTAGTGAGATTAGTTTATTGTCTGATCTTACCAGTGAGGGATACACTTCTGGTCTGGAGCATAGAGTCCCCATGTTGGTGATGATCAGGTCCAGTATGTTTTCCCCTCTTGTGGGAGTGGTAACAAGCTGTTCCATAGCATTTTAGTTTATAAATTCTAGGAACCTTTGGGCTAGGATGTTGGAGCTAGAGTAATGCTCCCAGTTTATGTTTGGGTAGTTGAAGTCGCCCAATATAATGGTGTTTGAAGAGACCTTCATATTTTCCAGTGTTCTGAGGATGGCCAAGTGGAGTTCCTGGGTTTGGAAGGGTGGTCTGTAGCAGGCTATAAACTGGAAGGCAGTTTTACCCACTGTTAGTTGCACATGGATAGTCTCTGATGCTTCGTGCTGTGCCACCAACCTGGAGGTATGGGTATCTTTGACGAATATTGATACTCCCCCTCCTTTTGTGGTTCGGTCCAAGTTTTGGGGCCGAAAAACATGGTATGAGGTATAACCTGGTAGTGCTGGGGTGCTCTCGGGAGCCTTGCACCAGGTTTCTGTTACTGCACAGATATCGATGTTCTCCATGCTAAGGAGAGTTTCGAGTGCGTGCATCTTGAGGTTTAGACTTCTGGCATTGAGTAGCATTACTCTTAGTTTCTTATCCCTTGTGATACCTATGGAGGTGGGTTTGTCTTTTGAGCCTTGCCTAAAAAAGGCACTATGGAGGTGGCAAGAGCCTTTGCCAATATCTGAAAGCCCAGGGGTGACAGGTGCAAGCCGTCCCTAGCGAAGCATCGTGGCTTGTCGAGTATGTCATCCCAGGCTGACAGGCATTGGATCTCCTTTGAATGACACCAATACTTAAGCCAATTGTTGAAATTGATCATCTTGTCTTCATATTTTGGCATCATTCTTGGTGAGGGTAAGATGCTACTCAAGGTCAGGGTCATACCGGCCTGGGCTACATGCTCAGAGAGCTCCTCTATGTCTCTTTTCATGTAGTCCAGGGAGGTACGTCTCAGGTCATTCACACCAGCATGGACAATGACTGAGTCATATTTGTACTTGCCTTGGAATGACCTGAGTGCTTGTGTTATGTGGCGGATCCTAGCACCCGACAGGCAGCTCACCGGGACCTTCTCCTTGTTCAGCCTGGTGAGCGGGACGTCAGTGTGCCTGATGATAGTCACCTATTACAAGTGTATCAGGTGTGTTGTTTAGCCTTAAGGGCTGTGACTGTTCGGCACACTGGCTTTGTGAGCTATGTGTTGCACGTGTTTTGTTTTGGGGTAGCGGTTGCTTGCGTGTCTGCTTTGGAGGGCTCTGTTGCGTAGGCAGATTTTTATTTAGAGCCTCCGAATATGTTTTTGTGTGTTTATGTGTTTGGTTTGCTCTTGTGGTAGGTCTATGTGAGACTGGAATTGTAGTGAGTGTGGTTTCCTTCTCCTCCTGACTGGTTACGCCAGTACTGAGTTGAGAGAGCTTAGCCTCCAGTTTGGCTATATGGTTGCATCTCTCACATGTGTTGGAATTTGTTGGGAGGAGGAGAAGGTTGTCTGTGTACATGAGGCAGTTGTAACATTGCCTCAAGATTCCCAGATTCACCAGCTGGACCAGAGAGGAGATTGACAACTGACCTTTGGACATGCTAGAATAGTATTGGGAATTCCTTTATAATTGAAAAAAGGGCCAATGGGGAACAAGGTACTCAAGGGGAGTTTGTGAGGGTGTAGTGCTTTTAATTGTTTAGTGCTGACTTATATAATCTCTTTTCCAATCCCTTATACTTATCGCTGGATGTGTCTCTTCTAGAGTCTAGATTCCTTCTGTGTCTCTGCTCGACAGTGGCACAGGAAAATAACTTTCTTGGGTGGAATAAGCCAGGTAACCTTGTTGGCTAGGCTTACATAGGCCCTCGGGCCGATAGCCTAGTACTTACCTTGAGCCTATGTGTTTGGGAGAACTGTATCAATCAGTGTGATTACCTGCTTTCCTGTACTTTTAATTCAAAGGTACATATCATGGGTTCTTTTCCTTGTTATTCCCTTACTCTTTCTGGTGTAATGTTTCCCTTCTTATAGTAGATCATTTCTCCATTCCTATTTCTTTCTTCTCTTTTATTCCTGCTCATACCCTACTCCTTCCCACCATAGGTTCATAGGTAGGTACTAGGCTATCTGCCCGAAGGCATTTATAAGCCTAGCCAAAATGTGTTGGCTTTCGCCGCCCTCTTAGATTAGTTCTCTGTGCCTCTGTCCAGCAGAGCCACTGAAGTGATCCCCGGGGTAAACTTTCTGTTTCCCATCCACTCATCAAGGTTTCTCTTGAAGAGGGTTAGCGAGGAGCTCTGCCTAATGTAGATTGGAATCTTGTTCCAAAGCATGGGAAGTCTCTGGGACAGGAATCTATCCCTCCAGCACGTCCTATTTATTGTTGTGGTGAGGTTTAGATCCCTAGAGCATGTGGCTCAAGGGGATAAGGTTTGGGTAATGATATGGTAATGGTAATGACCATTAGGTCATTTTTCGGTAGTGCCAGGAATGTCCATCCTCACCACCTTGTCTTTACACTGCACAAAAACACTCCCCAGCCACGCTCTGAATCTGCCTTCTTTTGCTCTGTCTCACCCTTGTTTGCTCCTTTCCTCTGCTGTATATCTGACTTTTCTTCTGTTTGTATCCTGAGCTCTTACTGCTCTGCTTCTGTGACACCATCCATTTCATCTTCATTTAAAGGTCATAACCCAGCTCTAACACTGTTGCACATTAAAACAAACAGAAAAAGCTGTTCTATATATACATGAAAAGTAAAAAAAAAAAACTACTTTCTTATTTTAAACTGTAGCAAGTGCTTGTTTATACCATGTCACAATAAATATTTTAGTACTGCACAAAACACTCCACTATATGTCTGAAATTACAATAACTCACATACTCTTCCTACTTTACTGGATACTAGTATCTGACCCTTGTTCCTGTCATAACCCTGAAACCATACCCAATTCTCTTAATGACCACTCTCCAATAAAAGTTACTAGATTCACCCCTAACTTTGCCAGACCCCATAGATACATAACTTGTCGAAAATTGTCCAGCTTCTCCCCAGAAACCTTTAACTCCCTTCTCTCTAGAATTAACTGGAGTCACCTGAATGAGCTGCCTCTGGATGAAGCAGTGCAGTCATTTTACTCTATCTTTCTTAACATATTAAACTCTCTTGCACCTCTTCGCACAGTTAGAATAAAATCTAAAATATCCCCATGACTCTCTAAATCTATGCGTACCTTAATTAGAAACAGGGAAACCCTGTGGAAAATTTGGATGAGATCTAAACTTCCTACTAACTGGCAAAACTACAGAGAACTTAGAAACTTGACTAAAAAACACATTGCTAAAGATAAAAAGGAATTTTACTTCAACCCACCTACAACACTAAAATTTAATCCTAAAAACTTTTGGAACTCAATCAACCAAATATTACATCATGGAAACCCTTCTAGCCCCAACCCCAACCCGAATAAAACACATGAAGACATTGCCACTAACTTTTAACACCTTCTTTATTGACACTGTAACAAAGATGATTAATACTTCCTCCTCCCCTGTGAGTGATCTAAACCACTGTGTCCTACCTTCTGCTTCAGATCCATCCAAACTCTTCTCTCTAAAACCTGTATCTACTAACTATATCAAATCTCTACTAACCAAACTAAAACTTTGCTCTACCTCTGCTGATAACATTCCTTCTTACTTCCTCCAACTGGCAGCCAATACCATTGCTCCGCCTGTATCTATCTTGATTAACCGCTCCATCTCTGAGTTTTATGTTCCAACTATCTGGAAAGAATTCTATACCATTTCCTATCCACAAAGGAGGAAATTCCCAAGAAATCTCTAACTTTAGACCTGTGGCTATCTTGTCACTCCTCTCAAAGCTACTCAAGAAATGTATACACAAGCAAACTCTACAATATCTCTTATATGAAAGTCTCCTTCTCCCACTCAGCATGGCTTCCGCCCAAAGCACAATACTGGTACTGCCCTAATCTCATTTATCAACACTATTTCCTTGGCTCATGATAACAACAGACTTGTTTCCTGTTTATTTCTAGATCTATCTAAAGACTTTGACACTGTCTCCCACCCTCTTCTTCTTTCAAAGCTGACTAATCTTAATTTCTCTGCTGCAACTGTTGCTTGGTTCTCTAGCTATCTCTTAGATAGACTACAATCAGTGAAATGGGTCTCTGTACTCTCTCCTCCCCGTAAAAATGGGAGTTCCCCAAGGATCCATTCTGGTTCCACTGCTATTTAATATCTTTACCAGTCTACTCTATACCGTTTGTCCTCAGTCATCTCTTGTTCAATACGCAGGTGATTCTGCTGTGATTACCATCCCAGACTCTTACTCTGGTCTCATTACCACTACTCAAGCTGCCTTTACATCAGTTGAGACCTGGCTCACTAACAATCAACTAATCCTAAATCCTAAAAAAAACTAAACTCCTACTCTTTTTCCCAAAAAGTCGTACCCATCATAAATCTACTTTTACTATACTGTCTCTTAATAACACTCAAATAGTACCTGAAACTAGCTCCAAACTCCTAGGTGTCACTATAGATGATCAACTTAAATTAGACTTGCACATAAATAATTGCATCAGGACAACCCATCAGAAATTAAGTCTCCTATACAGAAATATAAAGTTCCTCACTTCCAAAGCCAAAGTAACCGTCTCTCAGACACTAATCTCCTACCCAGTCTACTATATGGTTCCCAAATATTCACAAACGTTAACACCTCACTCCTAGCAAAACTAAACTCAGCCTATAATAAAGCAGCCAAATTCTCTGCCCAACATACTTATAAAACTCATCACTGCATCTCACTTAAACTGGTTGGAATGACCTAACCTGCTTCTACTCTCTCAGTTTCATATTATACACACTGTCATATATCAGCCTGGTTACTGCCCTAACCTGTCATATCTAACTATTCTCCAATGGGATCACTCCGCAGCTCAGACCAGGACTTACTATTTATTTATAAACCAAGGACAAAAATGGGAAGCAACCTATATAGTTACAATCCTACCATAGCATGGAATAAGCTTCCACTTCAAGTAAGATTAATAAATCTTACTTGATAATAATTAATAAATTAATAACATCGTATTTTACACTAAGCTTTAGGTACTTTTAGACTTATGCATAATATAAACATAGTTAATATAGTGTTTTGGAATAAGCCTATGATTCCTGTATAATATGTAGTTCAGGTATATAATATATTTAATATAGGCAATGAAATAACCCTGAAGACTGAATGAGTAGAGTAGAAATGAAATATAAATAAGCATCCAATTTTTCTAAGATACAGCGCACAAAGATAAGCACACAAAAGATAAGTAATGTACGAAGTAATGTGGACTGCGTCTTGAGAATAACACGAACTGCTTTTCAATAGTTCATGAGAGAATAAATATATTTATACCCTCGATGCTTTTTTGATTTTATCAGACATAGTATACAACGTTAGTGAGAAGTGAACCAGCACTTTAAAAGTAGAAATAAACGATTCATTGTTTGAGCGCTTATGAATCTACACTATGATGTTTAATGAAAGTTGAGTTTTTAGATAGGACCTTCAGGTTTAATGTTTGTTTATTTTAATATACATTTCTTATATATTAGTTGAATTTCATATTAATTGACTAATTTATTAAATTGTTATATACATGCATTATGAAAGCCTTTTATAAATAAAATAGGAATAGAAATATCAAATAAGCCATATGAAATATATGAGAACGAACAAAGAGCAAATAAATGGAAAATTATGCACAATATATTAGAATTTCTATAAAGTTGAATGAGTTTTTAATAATAGTTTTTAAACAATTTAGGAATAATAGTAAGGATATGTAATGTGACTACTATAGATTTTGCTAGGAGTTTGAAATGAACTGGTGTTGTATTTGTATTTGCACAGAAGAAATGAGCTACATCTTTAAAGTCCTGTTTGACTTATTACTTAACAAGCTGTTAATTGATACGATTAAGAATTATCCAAATGGTATAAAATGGTCTCTGTGACTTGTGTTAGTAGATCTGATGAAGCGTGCGTTCCAGCACGTGAAAGCGCTTATCTTCTGCAGTTTTATGGAATAAAAGGATTTTTTGATTATCTTGGACTTCTCGTGGTGTATCCTGACGACTGTTCTATTTATTTGAAAGATTAATAAATAAATCAAAAAATTCAAAGCATCTGCCAAAGAACACCTAAAAACACTCAAGTCCTGTCACTGTACTTATCCACCATGAACTGTTGTCTGACTGTCCATCTCAACTTTTTACTACTATACCTCACAACACTTCTATTCCTACTGTACTGCCTACCTGAACTCTGGCAAACCTTCGACTCCTATACACCTCAAGTTCATCTTCTCTTCCTTACATATGTCCTTTCATAACTCTGAACTATAACATCCTATCTCTGAAAAATACATAGATTATTGAATGTCCTTTTTCATAATCGACTGCAATTCTGTTGATAAGTAAATATTTGATAACTGTTCAAATGTGTAAATGCCAGCAAAATATCTCTGTAATACCTGTTTTTTTTTTTACTTTTCCCTCTGTATATGTTTTTACTGTATTGTTTAATTAATATATTGTAGTAGTTTATAATTGTTCTCTGGAGCTTTTCTCCCCGGGCCTCCACTGAAAAAGGGCAATTTGTTGTTCCGTCGGAATACTCCCAGTCAACAAATGTAAAATAAATAAATAAATAAATGTTATTCTAAACAATTATGTCCCACGAGGGAAGAAAATCAAATGTAAATTACCAAATAGCATACGTAAATCTGGAGGAGTATGACTCCTTATCACCCAAGAGTAGGATCAAAACGGTCATGTTCATCCAAACTCCGAGACCACCATACTACCCCTCAAAACTAAAAATCTCAGCTGAAACCAAAAGCAACCAAAATTAACATAAAATCAGACTCATCCCCAGTGCAACCAATAGTGTAACTGTGCTTTAGTGTACAAGTCCACCTATATAAAGCAAATCATACTAGCTGAACAGCTTGCATCGTTACAGCACTTTGTTCAATAGCTTCATAGGCAAGTACTGTTGGGTATATACATTTAGACATATGCTGCCCGTGCAAGCATACCTCACAACTACTGCACTGACAAATTTCACTGCTTCTACAGAATTACCCCTATCGATTTGCAGTTTGCAGGAGCGGCAGGAGTGTAATACTTTTCACTAAATGTACTAACAATCTTTCAACTTCCAACACTAATTTCTAAACAGGAATAATTCCTGCAGGTTCCTTAACATCTGCTGCCCTCCGTGACTCCAGCAGCTAGAGCACAAACACATACACAAAGCTGACAAACCAACAAATCAATTGTGCAGAGTTGTTTGAGTGTGATGCCTCTGTAAATTCAGCTCAGTACGGTATGAAAAATAAGTACACTGTTCCACCATAAGTCTGTGATTAAAAAAAAATATATAGGTTCATAGGTGGGTACTAGGCTATTGGCCCTAGGGCCTATATAAGCCTAGCCAAAAATGTACCCTGGCTTTCGCCACCCAAGAAAATTATTTTCCTGTGCCCCTGTCGAGCAGAGTCACAGAAGTGATCCCCGGGGTGAATTTCCTATCTCCCATCCAATCATCAAGATTGTTCTTGAAGAGTGCTAATGTGGAGCTCTGTTTGACATAAGATAGGTAGTCTGTTCCAGAGTATGGGATGTCTCTGGGACAGGAATCTATCCCCCCAGCATGTTCTGTTTATTGTGGTGATAAGGTTTAGGTCCCTAGAGCATGTAGCTCGGAGGGATTGGGATTTCTTTAAGTGGAGCATGTCCAACAGCTCTGGGTTTGACATAGCTTTGTATGTTAGGCAGAGATTGCCTCTGAGTAGGCGATATCTGACGGAGTAAAGCTTGAGTTTTTTTAGACGGTCTGCGTAGGGCATCTGTTTGAGGCAAGTAATCCTCTTTGTGAGGTATTTCTTCGGCCTTTCTAGTTGTTGTAGATGTTTTGTGAGGTACATACCAAAAGGAGCGTTGTACTCTATAATGGGTCTAATGAGTGATGAATAGAGGGGAACAATGACCTCTTTTTTTCTGGATGAGAAACCTTTTGTGATGAGGTGAGCCATGTAGAAGGATTTCCTGACAGCTTTGGCAATGTGATTATCAAAGTAAAGACTACTGTCCACCTGTGTCAAGGTCTCTTATCACATTTTCAGGGTTAAGTAGACTACCAGCTATGTGGTAGTTCATGGGTACAGAGTTTTTACCAAAGGGATGACAATACACTTTTTGGCATTGAGCTTCAGGCCATGGCTTTGACACCAGGCATCTGTCTCAGTGAGGCCTTTTTGTAGTATGTCCACATCGTTAGGAGTTTCGATTATGGCTCCTAGTTTGCAGTCATCTGCAAACTTTGTTAGCCAAAGACCTTCTGTGTTAGCCTGTACTTCAGAGAAGTAAATACCAAACAGGAGAGGACTCAGGACTGAACCCTGTGGTACTCCACTTGTCACTGGTCTGAAGTCGGATTTGGAGTCTGCTACTTTGACAGTGTGGGTTCTGTCCATGAGCCACTTGGCAACCCATCTTGTGACATAGGGATTTATACCTATTTTAGTGAACTTATCTATAATTCCAGAGTGGGGGATGGTGTCGAAAGCCTTGGCCAGATCTAGATAAGATGTGTGAACCACCTTACCCTCATCTATGGCTTTGGTGACTGCTTCAAAGAAGTCAATCAGCTTTAGGAGACATGATCTGCCTTTTACAAATCCGAACTGGGTAGGGTCCAGAGTTTGGAGATTACCAATGTCTTTGTTTATGAGTTTCATGATGATACGTTTCATGGCTTTGCAGACCAGGCTCATCAGGCTAATGGGGCGGTAGTTCCCGGGGTCCGTCGTGGCTCCCCCTTTGTGGAGTGGGATAACTGTTGCGATGCGCCATTCAGTGGGCACAAAGCCTGAGGTGAGGCTATGGCTAAACATGGTACTTAGGTAGGGTTCCAGTTCATTCTGTAGTTCGTGTAGAACGCAGCTTGGGATATTGTCAGGTCCCATGGATGCTGTGTTCTTGGCTTTGGAGAGTGTGTGTTTTTTACCTGTGCAGTCGTGATTACAGGAACTTTGCATTCTTCCGGTATAGAGATGGGCCCTCTAGGGGATGAGAGGGGGAGTAAAGTTAGCACTGAACCTATCTACCAGGATGTTGGCAATATCAGTTGGTTCTGTATATTTAGTGCCATTGTGCTGTAATTCAGAGCAGATCTGAGTGCTGCCATTGAGAATCTTGACATAGCTATAGAATGCTTTGTGGTTGTCTTTAGCGTCAGTGGCAATTTTGTTTTCGTAACTAGCTTTGGAGGATTTTATGAGGGATCTCAGCTTCTTACTGAGGTTGACCAGGGCGTTCCTCCAGTCATGGGATTTTACTCTTTTTTGCAACAGTTTCTTTCTTCTGTTGTAGAGTTTGTTTATGGCAGAGGACCACCAGATCGGCTTCCTTTTTTTGGAGGATAGCATCTTGGTTCTACTAGGGATAGCATGATCCATGCACTCGTGTAAGTGCTTATAAAGTGCATTTGTGTAGGATTCAGCAGTCGTAACTCTATTGTCCGTCTGCATGGGTGTCATGAAGTTTGCCACTTCTGTCTTAAGAAGTGTGAAGTTGGCGCTGGAGAAGTTTTTTACGGTGGTTTCCCTAATTGGGGGTGGGGGCGGGATGTCTAGGGTGATTAGCTTGTGGTCGGATCTGACCAACGAGGAATTGACCTCTGGTGTGGAACACCGGTTGCCCATGTTGGTAATGACCAGGTCTAGGATATTACTGCCCCTGGTGGGGGTGTGAATAAGTTGATCCAAGGCATTGGAATTTATGAATTCCAGAAAACGTTGAGCAAAAGAGTTGGTACATGAGTAGTTTTCCTAGTTAATGGTGGGGTAGTTGAAATCGCCCATTATTATGGTGTTAGGTTGTACCCTAATACTTTCCAGTGTATCAAGAAATGAGGAGTGGGAATCCTGGGGCATGTTGGGGGGTCTGTAGCAAGCTACAATTTGGATTGCGGTCTTGCCCAGAGTTAGTTGCACTTGGATAATCTCGGATGCATTATGCGGTTCAATTAGCCTGGAGGTGTGGATATCCTTAATGAATATGGACACACCTCCACCTTTAGTGCTTCATTCTGGGTTAGGTGGCCGAAAGGTGTGGTATGAATTATAGCCTGGTAATGCAGGGGTGCTCCCTGGAGCTTTGAACCAGGTCTCTGTCACTGCACAGATGTCGATGTTCTCCATTTTAAGAAGTGCCTCGAGTGAGTGCATTTTGATGTTTAGACTTCTAGCATTGAGTAGCATTACCCTCAAATTTTGCTTGTTTGTACCTGTTACGGTGGTGAATTTGGCATTTCAACCTTGACTAAAAAAGGCACTATAGGGGTGGCAAGAGCTTTAGCCAGTATCCGGAATCCCAAGGGCGACAGGTGCAAGCCATCTCTGGAAAAGCATCGTGGTCTGTCGATCATGTCGTCCCAGGCAGACAAATACTGGATCCCCTTAGAATGACACCAGAAGCTTAGCCAATTGTTGAAGTCAATCATTTTGTCCTTGTACTGTGGCATAATTCTGGGTGATGGCAGGATGCTACTCAGGGCCAGGGTCGTACCTGTCTGGGCTACAAGATCGGAGAGCTCCTCCATGTCTCTTTTCATGTAGTCCAGGGAGGTACGTCTCAGGTCATTCACACCAACATGGACAGTGACAGTGTCATATTTGTACTTGTTTTGGAGTGACCTGACTGCGTGCGTTATGTGGCGGATCGTGGCACCTGACAGGCAGCTGACAGTAACTTTCTCCTTGTTTAGCCTGGTGAGTGGAACATCAGTGTGCCTGACTATAGAGTCACCTATGACTAGAGTGTTGGGTACACATATATATATATATATATATATATATATATATATATATATATATATACGTGTGTGTAGTAGGAAGAATAAAACATGATAAAAATCTTACCACTTTGTCCACAAAATTTCAGAGACTTCATCAGAGTTATTCTTTTCATATACGCAACATTGCCATACGTAAATAAAACAACCCACAAATGCTACAAAGTACGTTAAGCCATTACCAGTCACACTTAAAAAAATACTAATTTATTAGTCTTATCCAATATGCCGATGATTCTGCTACAATCTGTTCCTCCCCTTCCATCACAACTCTTAACAATCTAACACAAGCCGCCTTCTCTTCCACTGAACAGTGGATCCTTGACAACCATCTAGCCCTTAATGCAACCAAAACAAAACTTATGTTATTCAATGCATCCAAAATCTCTTCCCTAAACAAACAATCCTTCATAATTACCACCAATAATAATACCCCCCTAGAACTAGTTTCTGAAACAAAATTACTAGGAATTATCATTGACAATCAGCTAAAATTCAATAAGCATCTACAAGCAAATCTCAAAAAAACACATAACAAATTAGGTATGCTTTACTGCCACAGTCAGTTTATCTCTCCCACCACCAGGATTACATTAGCTAATACATACTTCATCCCATCCCTTTTATATGGTGCATCTATCCTAACCAGCCTACAATCTTCCCTCAAAACAAAACTCTCATCTTGTTATAACAAAATATCCAAATTTGTGGCAGAGCCTCTTCTCACCACTGTAATTCCCTTCACCAACTAAGTTGGCTAGAATTACCAAACTTTCTCACCTATACCCAGCTCATCCAAGCACACAAACTCATTCATAACCCATTTCTGCCCCTCCCTAGCAAAATACCTTTGAAATGCATAAACCAGATAGACTCCTATGATCCAGTTCCCAAAACCTAATTAAATTGCATAAACCAACACATCCTGCTGGTACTCAATTGATGTCCTTCTCTTTTGCACACCTCTGGAACGCTCTCCCTTCTCCCATACCAGCAGTCTGTCCTTATTTAAAACCTCGAAATTCACCAAACTCCACTGCTCCACTTCGTTACCAATAAACAGCAAAAGAAAGTCCGCTAGCTAAGTACCATAAAGGGTATCCTCATATGTTGTTCAGCCACAACGCCAATACTTTGGATCTCCAAAAGGACAAATGAAATGTTCAGTAGATAGTAGATAGTAACGACCATTTAATGAAACACCAAAACAAACGTACAACACATACAAAGGATTGAGCGCGCTTTCATCTATTCCTTCTAGACTTCATCAGAATCCATAAATGCCAGTGTAAAAATGCTCTTAAATACTCGATCACCTGGTTAATAAATTAATTAACAAATTAATTGACAAATCAATTAAATATGTTGTCTTGTCCAAGAAAGTTTTTTAGCTCAATACAGTTCATGTAAACCAGTACTAAAAACAGTACTAAAAACACCTATACTATAAACTGTAAAACAACATAACCTAGTCTAAAAACTTTTTACAAAAGACACAACTCACTTAATCAACCTTATATAATATGTAATATATAATATATAATATGTAATATAATATAATATACACCTTAATACATACTAAAAAATATGATATGATATGATGTATCAACTCCAAATATATGAATATATATGTATGTATATGTAAAAAACTTATCATGAAATAAAAAATATATAAAAATTTATATCAAGTACCAAGAAAAAAGAGAGAAGAAAGAAGAAGAAAAAAAAAAAAAAAAAAAAACCTCATAATATTGCACTGTAATGGTCCTTGTATAATATGACTATATACATATGAATGAATAAATAGTGTATAGTTAGGTCAATTTAGGGTTATTGGATAATAATTTCAGAGCTGGTTTTATGGAAATGTGATCATTCATCCCATGGGATCCACAGGCATCCAGCCTGAGTTGCCATATCATCTCTCTGTATTCGAGGAGGGACTCCCAATCACCCCCTCTTTCACTTCTCTTAACCTCCTCAAGAACCCAGAATTTGATATTGGTCTTATTACATACTTCAGTGTGCCTAAAGAGGGCATTGTTATCATTCTTTTTATTGATATCCCTTATGTGTTCATATACCCTTTGCTTTAACTTACGTTCGGTCTTTCCGACATAATATTTTCCACAAGTCAAGCAAAGGGCAAGATAGACCACACCTTGGGTGTGGCAATTATAGTAACCCAAACTTTTCAATTTCAAATTCAATCTCTCTATCCATAACATTTTTTCCCCCAATATAAAAGTGCATTGCCCACACCTTCCACACTTATAAGTTCCCACTTTTTTCTCCGTTCCACTTCCATAAAGGGCCTTTTTCCTTTCAAAAAGTTTCTTAAAATTGTTGTTCTTCCTATATCCAAAAATCAACCGCTGTTGAAAAATAGGAACTTCCACACATGTTTTAGAAAACATCCTCCATACTTCATTAATGCCCTTTTGTAACCAATGTACCCCTTTGTAATATGTAACCATGAGGCGTGGTGTGTTATTCTCCTTTGATGATTTATTTGTAGTACCTGAGGGATTATCTATTTGGGGTCCCAGTATATCAAAATCATATGCCAATAGTGGCCGAAAATGCGTGTTCCGCTTCCTCAAGACCTCCCTTTTGACATTCTTAATAAGCCTAAGTGGGTACCCCCTATCCATAAAGAAACCTTGTATCAAATCCATCTCTTCTATACATGTCCCTTCATCACTGGTCATTCGAGAGGCCCTGATCATTTGGCCCTTAACTATGTTACGCCTGAGATATAATGGGTGGTCACTCTCAAAGTGCACATAGGAATTTGAAAAGCATTCCTTTCTAAAAACCCGAGATTCATATTTCTTACTTGGTTTATTTTTAGTAATAGTTATATCCAAGTAATCTATATGGTCATTGTTGTGCTGGTAAGTAAATTCCAAAAACGTTGTAGTCGTATGGAGATAGTCTATAAATTCCTTAACCTGTTCAACTGTCCCTTTCCACACTACCAGGATGTCGTCCAGGAACCTAAAATATGTCACAATATCAACCCAAAATTTGGACTTGAAAACATATTCTAGCTCCCAGAATAACATAATAATATTAGCATAGGTGGGGGCACATGAAGAACCCATTGCCACCCCTCCTATCTGATGGTATATATCACCCTGGAAAAACAAAAAATTGTTCCTCAAAACCAGTTCCATATTTTCAAGAATTAACCTAAAATCGGTTGTATCACCCAAATTGAATTCTATCAACATATGTTCGAACCATTTTAACCCTATGTCGTGTGGTATAACGGAAAATAAATCACGGACATCAATGGTCACAAAAATAAAACAATCATTATATGGAACCTCTCTAAATTTTGTAAGGAGGTCCCATGAATCAACTAAAATGTGTCTATAGTTCTTATAAAAGTTTTTTAACTTAGCATCTATAAATATGGCAAGGGGCTGTGTTTTTGAACACTGTGAGGTTACTATAGGCCTAAGGGGGGGATTATGTACATCCTTATGGATTTTGGGAATACCAAAAATTTCCGGAATGACTGGTTTAGTTACTTTAAAATAATTATACAGGTCAATATTTATTAAACCCTGTAGCAAGTTGTCCTCAAGCCAATAGTCTATTTTTCTGTAACAGATGTTCATCTCATTCCTAGATGCAAGTCGGTATCTGTCCCCTTGATTGAGGATTTCTCTCATCCTACTAGTGTAGTCCCAATGGTCCATAAGGACCACCCCTCCCCCCTTATCGGGTTTCATAATCCTTATTTTGTCATTTCCTTGTAACCACTTCAAGATAGACACTTCTTCCCTTGTCATATTACTAAATACTTCTACTCCGTCATTTCCTTGATACCGTTCCCTAACCATGTGCAAAACTTGCTTTTCAAAATTAGCAATATCGTGTTGTAAGGGGGGATTAAAAACACTTTTCCTTTTAAAAGTGTTTGAATGCATGTCCACACTTTGTCCAAACATGTTCTTAAAGTGTAACTTTCTTGTAAATAACTTCACATCAAGTAATAGGTCCTCTAATTTGGGCTTTCTTATTGGAATAAATGAAAATCCCTTAGTGAAAAGTCCAAAAAAAGCTGCTGTCACCTCTATTTCTGTGAAGTTATAGATATAAAAATTATTATCCACATTAATTTTACATCTGGTAGAAATAATAGTGTTTACTTCAACGTTGGCCCCACTATCGGGACCATCATTAATATATCCTATTTCATCCAGATCTGGGACTACTTCAAAATTGTCACTTTCCAAAAGCACATAATTTTCTATTGTATTACACGTTGGGGTATCGGAATTACTCCTTATTTGTAGTTGTTGTTCCCCCCCCGGGGCCTCATGTGTTGGTTCCCTGCTGCTTCTGCATATGAGAAGGGGTGATGCTGTTTTCTCAGTCTCTCCGACCGTCTCACCCCCTCTTCGCCTTCCCCCAAAGGGAAGGCTGGTTCCCAACCATTTCCTCGATTGTACCCCCCTTCCGGGTAATTCTCATCTTCGAAAATATGATTTTCGACATCAGTATCCCTCTCCGGGCCTTTACCCCTGTTAAAATGATGTGAATCAGGGTCGGGCCTTCTAACAAATTTATCTGCCCCATGCCCTGTTGCACCTGCAAAGACCTTCTTTTTGTAAATATTTATATATTTTTTATTTCATGATAAGTTTTTTACATATACATACATATATATTCATATATTTGGAGTTGATACATCATATCATATCATATTTTTTAGTATGTATTAAGGTGTATATTATATTATATTACATATTATATATTATATATTACATATTATATAAGGTTGATTAAGTGAGTTGTGTCTTTTGTAAAAAGTTTTTAGACTAGGTTATGTTGTTTTACAGTTTATAGTATAGGTGTTTTTAGTACTGTTTTTAGTACTGGTTTACATGAACTGTATTGAGCTAAAAAACTTTCTTGGACAAGACAACATATTTAATTGATTTGTCAATTAATTTGTTAATTAATTTATTAACCAGGTGATCGAGTATTTAAGAGCATTTTTACACTGGCATTTATGGATTCTGATGAAGTCTAGAAGGAATAGATGAAAGCGCGCTCAATCCTTTGTATGTGTTGTACGTTTGTTTTGGTGTTTCATTAAATGGTCGTTACTATCTACTATCTACTGAACATTTCATTTGTCCTTTTGGAGATCCAAAGTATTGGCGTTGTGGCTGAACAACATATGAGGATACCCTTTATGGTACTTAGCTAGCGGACTTTCTTATTTAAAACCTCACTGCACTCACACCTTACTTCACAATGGAAATGCTCTTGCTTTCATCCAACCTAATTCTACCACACTTTTCTTCCTAACTTTCCAAACTTTGTTGCCTGTCACTACCTCCTAAAGGTTTACATCCCTTGGGACATATTCGACCAATGAGTAAAAAATTACCTCATTGTAATTCCCTAAAAAAAAAAACTACTACTACTGATGTAATTTTCCTAATGAAAATATATTTTTTTATTTCTGTATTATGTAACATCTATTTGAATTGTGCAATATGGGTTTGTACTATACAAAATATATATTTAATATTTAATTGAAATGTATATTATGGATTTATGCTCTTTCTGTACTATGCATTTGTATTTCTCTGGAAATGTTCTCCCCAGGACTCCATTGAAAATGTGCTCCTTGTAGCCCAATGGACTATCCTGGAAAAAAAACTGCAAATAAATAAATAAATTTAAATGGAGTTTTATCCTGGTGGAACACTGTACTTATTTTTAGTACCATATTGAAGTAGTTTTACAGTGGCAATGGTATTATGCTCAATCAACTCTTCTGCTCAATTGTTTTGTTGGTTTGTTGGCTGTGGTTTCTTCAACATACGCAAAGCTCAGCCTCTTGCTCAGACCACGCACTTCCAGTCCCAGTCATCAGTGTCTTATTCATTGGGATACATATATATTCCTCAAGACATTCGTTTTATAAAAGCCATTGCCATCCAGTTACGTTCAGAGTTATCTACTTTAACATTCACTTTTTTCACATTGTCACTTGACGTACATAAAAAAATGAAAATAAAAATAATCGGAATTTAAAAGGGCCACTCAGGAATTTGTGATACCCTGTTATTTGTTCCCAAAAAAATGGTAAATACTGAGGAATTTGGTACTGTTGAGAGGTATGGTTTCAACTGTAGGGCTTGGTGTGCCCTAGCTTCTATGGTTGTATGTTGAGGTACCTGCTGTGAGTTTCATTGTGAGAGGAGATTGTGTCTTGGTAAAGAAGTCTGAAAAGGAGGGATGCTGGAAGAAGTTTGGCAATGGCTTGAACAGGTAGCCAGTTAGCCTTGGACAATATGAGGCAGTGATGTTCATATCTTGGGGGGGCGTGAATTGGATATGAATTAATATATTTTACTTGATATGACCTGTACTGCGGTGGTGGTGCTGCGGTAGCGTTGTCGCCTCATTGCAAGACGTTGTCCCATTCGATTCTCAGCTAGAGCGTCTTCTGTGTGGAGGCATACATGAATGGGGCATGCCTTTGTTGAAGGTTGTGCATCAGGGCTGCTAACCCGGTACGTAAAAATCCACTACCAATCATTAGCGGACTGGAGTTCCGCTGTGGTGACCCCTAACCGGAAAAGCCAAAAGACACAAACTTGATATGACCTGTAAAATAGTAGCATTTTTGTTTGAGATGGTAGCAAACAAAGGTCAGCCATATTCTAGTTGGGCAACAAACAAGACACCTTTACTCATGGCAGCCCGGGTTGGGAGTAGTAGGAATTTATATATTTTATGGGCACAGAATAGGAGACTGTTGATTTTAGATCTCTGTTTTTGATTGTGTTTTTGATTGGTCAGGGACTGTTTGAGATAAATTCCCAGGTATCTAAAAAAGTGGTTGTTTTAATCAGGTTGTGGTTTTGATCCCTAATATTGAGAGAGGTAGGAGCTTTTGCAAGTCTTTTCTTTGCGCCAAAGAATATTTTTTTTTTGCGAGGGGTTGTTGAGTAGACACCTTTGGGAGCTAAGCCACTTGTTTAGTTCAAGAGCATTTCTTCTGTGCCATTCACTTTTGAACTTCTAGTTTTTCCATCTGAATCGAACTTGATTCAGGATGAGGCAGTGTACTTACTGAAAGAACTGCACTGTGCCAAACCCCTGCTTATAAAGTTGTACTCAGCAATGCGATCATTCAAAGACAGGATTCTTAAAAGGCTCATTGTTTTGAAACTACTGGCATCAAATATTACAAAATTAAAAAAGTATTACAAGATTGGTATAACTTCCTTAATAACCCGCCATTTAATATAACATTTCCCTAGGTGGTTATACTGGTAAGTAATAGTGATTTGAGGTAAAAGTCTGTGGATGGGGAGTCCAGAGGCCCTGTCCATTGATTGTGGCCTTTTCATTTATGAAAATTTGAAAGCAGGATTTAAAAAAAGAAATTGCTTTGGAACACTTTTTGAGCTTCTGATGCACTAATAGTCCAGAAACAGCTTTATCAAGCTGTGTTCCAGTATATGGTTTTAATTTTCTCCCCAACTTAGGCTAGGCATGTAGCACTTTGTGGATGCTTACAGTGTGCTTTGTGTATTTCCATTATTTTAAATGTGCTTCATCTTACAGTCCTGGTAATTATAGCTATGGAAGCACTCCAAACAGGGAATATAGATTAATTAGGCATACACCAGAAGGGTATCTTACCCCTGTACCAGGAAAAGAGGAGTCACCAGTGCAGTCCTCCATGCTGACCTCTGCCATATGAGAGCAGATGTACCACCATGGCACCATGAACAAGAAAGAAGTTCGAAAGTTGGTGTCATTTAATGTAATCATTATGATGTGAGCAAAATTAGGTCCATGAAAGCCCACTCTGTAGTGTAGGGGGGATAAGACCTAGATGGCCTGAAGTCATTTAGCAGCTTGAGAGCTGAATGAGGCAAGAAGGGGAGAGTGATAGTGAGTGGCTTACATTGGCTTGCCCGTTCTTGAGGCATGAAGATGGTGACCCTTAATAACTGATTGCTTTTGACAAGTGAAGGCTTGCAAGTTCACAGTGACTGTAGGACTGATTGCTTTTGGCAAGTGAAGGCTTACAAGTTCACAATGGCTGTAGGACCAGGCGACTTTGGCTTGGCAGTCCCGCTCCAGTAGCCCATACAAGTCACTATTCAAGAGAAAATCTCACTGGTCACATGCGTGGCAACATAACCGGTGCCAATGCCAGTCACAATTCAGGAGAAAACCCCAGTGGTCACATGCACAACGTATGTGATCAGTTTTTGCCCTCAGAGTTGAGAACTAATTAACATCAAAGCTTGATGGTTAACAGGTAGCAGGGAGAAAAAAAAAATTAGGTCCACTAAAGGAGAATGTACATCTACCAGTTGTGGCAATATTAGTCACTTTGCCAATGAGCTTTAGCATAAAATTAAGCGCGCAACACTTCAGACCAGTGGAAAAGATGTTGAGCAATCACAAGAGATAAATCTGACCATACTGGGAGAGTAGAATTTAGGGCATTGCTGTGTTGTAACCTTTGAATTTGCTGCTGCTCACACATAAGCATTATTTCCATGAGAAATCACAATGCTTTTGGTGATTCAATTATCTGAGAGACTCTGTAAAAAATTGGCACAAGCTGCATGCATTATAAACAATCTAACCAGCAAGAAAGTATTCATGGCCAAAGTTTATAATCAGCTCCTGTCCCAGGATAAATAAATGCGTAAATTACTCAGGAAATACCTAATTAGTTGAAACTATTACTTTTTCCCTATATAGTGTTTTCTGACTCAGACTAAGTGATCATGCAATACTCTTCCCTTATACTGTACCGATGGTCCTGTACTGTTGGAATTCCTTTTTGGTTTACTCACTTATTCCACTTTTTGTTTCTCAGTATTTCACTGTATTCTCAGTTATTTTATTGTTCTGCTTTTAATCTCTATTTCCGTCCTCCCCTTTGTTAGTCACTTATACATTGTTTTTTTTTTTTTTTCCACTGTTTGTCTTTTTTCTTTCGGCTCATCCCATTTTTCTTCCATTACTCCCACCTCCTTCCTTCCCCTGTGGGTGCTGGATTCCTGAGTCTGTTGTCCTTTGGATGAAATGTTAAACTAAGATCCCATCTGCCTGAGTTGGTGGTAGCTCAGGTGGATGTAAAAGATCCCATGGCACCTCCTATCAAAATGACAAGGGGAATGTCCCCCAGTACCCTGGTCAAATGTCTGCTAGTAGTATAAATACCACCTCAGGAAAAGGCTACTAGCCTTGTGGGACTAACCTGGTCAACAAAGGATGGATGAATAGATAGATAAATAAAATATGTGTTCTGTAATGGGAGAAATTATAACTAGAGCTTAAAACAAAACTTTTAAGAAGGCTTAAGACAGTCTCTGTGCTTATCATCAACAATGAGGAAAACATTGACCAGAAGGCAGATTGTGTGATCTTGGCAAAAGGTGTAGATAATCAGCACTTTTTTCTTGTTCATGTTGTTGTTTACAGAGTGGAACATTTCCATTTCCATTTGCCTTTTTCCCCTTCTTTGCAGGAACTTGTGTTTTTCTGCCTGTCTTTTGTTTCCGCTGGACTGGTTGCATCGCTTGAGGCTTCACTTCAGTTTCCTTTCTCACGCTTTGATTTCCATTTCTTTTGCAGCTCTAGTGAGCAGAAACATGCACACAGACACAGTCTCTCACCCTTTCTCTGACGATAGGAGACAGAGTGGAGCTATGAACTTGAAACTATTACAGCACTGAGCAACTACAAATGCACACAAACAATGCTGACAGTGCTACAGAAAGCACACCTTTCATCCTGGAAGAATGGAGGTCTTTTATTGTGTGGGTGGGAGACTAGGAATTCATTCAGACATACCTCTTAGTAAGTGGCAGAAGCTGTAAATCTAAATTACTTTTTATCCAACAAAATGTTTCCTTCCTGTTGCTTAAGGGCACCAGTATTATTATTTTAATCATCTAACATGACTGTCATTTAGACTAAAATAATGTGATTCTTCTGATCACATAAAGGTGCCTGATACTACTACAGTTTTTAAACTATAGTTTCACTTGGCAACCAACAAAGCTGTGACTGTTGAACTATATGCCAGGTCAAACTGTCTTCACTTTTGTGACTTGCTATTGCTACTCTGCAGTGCATTCCACACTGCTCTGAGGTTCCATATCAAGTGGCCAGAGAGTAGAAACAATATGCTGGACACCAGATCTGGTAACCAAAATGTAAATGAGTGTAGGCAATGTTTATAACCCACTATGTAAAAATGATCTGTAAAATCACTGGCGTGTCATTCTTGTAAGGGTGATTCCAATAATACAGACAGAAAAACAAAGCACTGGATAAATATTATAAGCTAGTTTCTTAAGGTGTTAAAATCAGATAAATTATTCATTTATTTTTCCATTTACTCCTCTATTTTAGGACTTCTGAGTTCCTGGAGCATATCCTGAACTCATTTGGGTGCAATGCAGGAATTTCATCCTGAAGTAAGATGGCGGTTTGAGACAGGACACACACACACACACACACACACACACACACACACACACACACACACACACACACACAGACACACACACACACACACAGACACACACACACACACACACACACACACACACACACACACACACACACACACACACACACACACACACACTCTTTGAGTCGACCACTAGTTCACCTGTGACATGTATTTGGAAAGTAGGAGGAAACAAATTCCATAGTGGAAGCCCACACAGATCCAGAGAGGGCGTGCAGAGTTTGCACAAAGACTTCCCAGCTGTGAGAAGTTAACCTGACATCACTGTGCCACATTCAGAAGAGTAACCTGTTTCATGAAGTCCCATTTTACTGACACTCAGTTGTAGAGGGTCATCAGCAAAACTGTGATGTAATGACAAGTTTTTAGCAAGCAGTTTTAAATGAGAGCGAGTTATCCAGTACCCCATCCCAACCCCCCCCCCCTACTTACTTCTCAGAGGTATAAGACCAGGTTTCTGTGTAAAACAGAGTGAGTGACCCTGGAGTTAGTAGGAGGTGCTGGAGAGCAAGCACATTGTGGGCTTGTCTTTCTGCAAAACCATGTGCCATGTCACTTCTTCAGTCGACGTAGTCAGAAGCACAGTATAGTGACTGAGGTGGGATAGAATTTACACGGGTGGGGGGGTGCAAATCATAAAGTGCTTACTCTTTACTTATACCCATTTTGATAGTTTTTATGAAAAATGCAAAAGCAGCATCTCGGAATTACTTTTATTACTTGAGTAGTTGCAGTTCATAGGTTCATAGGTAGATACTAGGCTATTGGCCCTAGAGCCTATACAAGCCTAGCCAAAAAGGTACCCTGGCTTTCGCCACCCAATAAAATTATTTTCCTGTGCCCCTTTCGAGCAGAGCCACAGAGGTGATCCCCGGGGTGAATTTCCTATCTCCCATCCAATCATCAAGATTTTTCTTGAAGACTGCTAATGAGGAGCTTTGTTTGATATAGATAGGTAGTTTGTTCCAGAGTATGGGAAGTCTCTGGGATAGGAATCTATCCCTCCAGCATGTTCTGTTTATTGTGGTGACAAGATTTAGGTACCTAGAGTGTGTAGCTCGGAGGGATTGGGATTTCTTTAAGTGGAGCATGTCCAACAGCTCTGGGTTTGACATAGCTTTGTATGTTAGGCAGAGATCGCCTTTGAGTAGGTGATATGTGATGCAGTAAAGCTGGAGTTTTTTGAGACGGTCTGCGTAGGGCATCTGTTTGAGGCCGGTCATCCTATTTGTGAGGTATTTCTGTGGCCTTTCCAGTTGTTGTAGATGTCTTGTGAGGTACATACCAAAAGGGGCATTGTACTCTATAATGGGTCTAATGAGTGATGAGTAGAGGGGAACAGTGACCTCTTTTTTCCTGGATGACAAACCTTTTGTGATGAGGTTTACCACGTAGAAGGATTTCCTGACTACTGTGGCGATGTGATTATCAAAGGAGAGACTACTGTCCACCTGTGTCCCAACGTCTCTTATCACACTTTCGGTGTTAAGTAGACTACTACCTATGTGGTGGCACATGGGTGCAGAGTTTTTAGCAAAGGGGATGACAATGCACTTTTTGCCATTGAGCTTGAGGCCATGGATTTGACACCAGGCACCTGTCTCATTGAGGCCCTTTTGTAGGATGTCCACATCATTAGGAGTTTCAATTATGGCTCCTAGTTTGCAGTTATCTGCAAACTTCATTAGCCAAAGACCTTCTGTGTTAGCCTGTACTTCAGAAAAGTAGATACCAAATAGGAGAGGACCCAGGACTAAACCCTGTGGGACTCCACATGTCACTGGTCTGAAGTCGGATTTGGAGTCTGCTACTTTCACAGTGTAGGTTCTGTCAGTGAGCCAGTTGGCAACCCATCTTGTGACATAGGGATTTATATCTAGTTTAGTGAGTTTATCTATAATTCCAGAGAGGGGGGGGTGGTGTCAATTGCCTTGGCGAGATCTGGATAGGCTATGTGAACCACCTTACCCTTGTCTACGGCTTTGGTGACTGCTTCAAAGAAGTTTATCAGGTTTAGGACACATGGTCTGCCTTTTACAAACCCGAACTGGGTTGGGTCCAGAGTTCTTAGATTACCAGTGTCTTTGTTTATTAGTTCCATGATGATACTTCCCATGGCCTTACAGACCAGGCTTGTTAGGCTAATGGGGTGGTAGTTCATGAAGTCTGTGGTGGCTCCCACTTTGTGGAGTGGGATAACCGTCGCTGTGTGCCATCCAGTGGGCACAAAGCCTGAGGTGAGGCTATGATTGAACATGGTGTTTAGGTGGGGTGCCAGTTCATTCTGTAGTTCATGTAGAACACAGCCTGGGATGTTGTCAGGTCCCATGGATGCTGTGTTCTTGGCTTTGGAGGGTGTGGTTTTTACCTGTGCAGCCATGATTACAGGAACTTTGCATTCTTCCGGTATAGTAACGGGGACTTGGTTGAGCATAAAAATAAATTAATATTGAAAGGGCTTAGTAAGTCTTCTTTTGAAGAAGCTTTATCCAAGACTGTTCCATCACCCTCTACATCAGGCCTTGATATGAAGAAGAGTCACTTAGTGCTGACTTTTCCTTCAGCACCAGTGGCAAAAAAGCATAAACCTTCCATCTTTTCTATATCTACTGAACAAAAGAAAAAGGTTCTGAGACTGTCAGAACAGACAACCTGCTCGGCACCGGCTGCTACTACGGCACAACAAATCTCAGTGCCTGTCTCGTCAGTACAAACTTCTTTAGTTTCCCAGTTGGTGCCGACCTGTCCTACTGCACCACAGCAGACATTACCCACCCCCTTGGTGCTGAAATCAGAACTGATGTATTTACCTAGGACAAGATATTCACCTTCTATCGACCCCTTCATGGGGCAGCTTCCCAGTCCTTTCTTAGAAAGCCCAGAATCTCCTTCTGGATTATCTGCCCATTCTTCCAGGAGTCTCATCGAAGTGACATTGTGAGGTTGGTGGATCAGCTCCTAGTGGCCAGGGGTCTTTCTGTTTCCTCCCAGACCCCTCTCCCCTCTGGAGTTGGGGCATTTTCTCCCAGGACTCCAACAGATCTTTCTCCTCTAACCTCCTCGGGTGGCTTAGAGCTTCCCACTCCAATCCCTTTGCTCCAAGCTGCTCTGGTACTGACAGCCCATCTGCCTTTGGTGTCAGGATCTGCCCTGACTTCTTTGTTTTGGAGGTGGGTCTCTCAGAGTGGGATGTGACCTCGGTTCCAAGGTTGTCTTTCTTTCTGGGCTCTTGTCCCTCTTCAGGGGGCTTGCCTTCCAGGTTATGAAGAGGCCATTGGCCTTTGCAGGCTGTCAACTGGCCCCTTCTGTGTTGGAGTTATATTCCCAGACTCCTCCTTGCCCAGAGATGCCACCATCTTCCATGCCCAGGCAGCAAACATCAAAGCTACAAGTTACCCCTGTACACAGCCCCTCTTCTTTGGAGTCCTCCTCATAGATCCCCACTACGGAGCCACCCTGGAAGAAGACATGCAAGAGGAAGCACTTAGATTCCCCTGAAGAATCTGTCACCGAAGACATGGACTTCAATGATGGCCAGAGTTACCCCCAGTCACCCCTGGAAGACGTCTCCTTTGGAGACATTTTAGAGATCCTCAAACAGAGGGGTAACTGGCAGCCCAAATACCTGACCTTTGAGGAATCCGTGTACTTTGCAAGCTTTTGGTGCTCGCCCATCTACTTCTTGGGTGACCCCTCCCACTGAAGATCTTATTAAATTGATTGCGCAGTGGGTATGGAAGGCTCATGATTACATAGAGCCAATTTCCCGGAGACCAGACAAAATTTTGTCAGCCCCTGAAGACCACCAGCATTGGGCCACGGACTTAACAGTACATGGTAAGGTGGTTGGAGTGGCCACCAAAAAGGAACTCGCCAATAAGAGTCCCTTTGTTCACCCCCCCTAACCGTGGGTCTAAGATGATGGACAGATTTGGAAATTTGGGTGTACACTTCATCAACCTTCATCCTAAGGACTTTGAATTTTTTGGCACACCTCTCTAGGCTGCAAAGGGATCTGATGAAGGTGTTGTCTGATACCCTTGCAGGACCTGTGCCTGCAGAGGTACAGGATAAGGTTGCCTCTCAGGTAGCCACCCTGGAGTCTATTTCTAACTTTTCCATGATGCTCATTTTGCTTGCAGCTGAAGTGATGACCAGGGCAGTGGGTTCAGTTGTTGCCGAAAGGCATCACACCTGGATGCACTTGTCTGAGTTTGCAGAGCCATTTAAGTCTTCGTTCTTCAGTACTCCCTTTGATGGATCATCTTTATTCGACCCCAAAGTCAAAGAAACTCTAGCCAGGTGCTAGACGGATGGAAAGACCCTATCTGCAGTGGGCATACTTTTTTCTGCTCCACAACGGTCCTACTCTAGGAATCAGAGGAGTGCAAAGATGTGGTTCAAAAAGTCCCAAGGGCCTTTTCAGGGCACACGTGATGGTTGCTCCCCTCAGGGCAGAGAGGGGAGCTCTAATGGAAAATGCCAACCCCAAGACAAAGGAGGTCCACAAAATGAGGGTTCCAGAGATTCTTTCTCTGGACAACACTAAAAGTGCTCCTGAAAGGAAGCCTGATTGCTTACCTCTGGAAGCAGTCGGGGGAAGAAATTCACTGCACTAGACAGTCTGGTGACAAATAACTTCTGATAGTTGGGTGCAGACAATTATTATCAGAGGTTACCATATCCCCTTCAATCTTTTTCCAAGATCAAAAAGAAGACTCCCTGATGTACCACTCAATCAGAGGGACCAAGCAGCCTTAAAGGTTCAAAAGCCGCTAGAAAAAAAAAAGTCATCCAAGAAGTCCCACCAGACCAAGTAGGATCTGATTTTTAGTCAAGGTTCTTTTTGGTGCCAAAAAAGACAGGGGACTTCAGACCAATCTTGGATCTCAGCCTTCTGAACAAGTTTGTTCAGCAAACAAAATTCAGGATGGTCATGTTTCAGTCTATACTTCCTTTTCTAGAGGAAAATGATTAGATGTGTTCTGTAGACCTTCAAGACGCATATTACTACATAAAAATGGACAAACACTCCAAAAAGTTTCTCCACTTTCGGCTGGGTGCCAGTCATTTCCAGTTCAGAGTGCTGCCGTTTGGTCTCACCACATCCCCCAGGGTGTTCACCAAATGTATGGCAGCAGTTGCAGCTCACCTGAGAACACAAAGATTCTGGGTGTTTCCTTATCTGGATGACTGGCTCATCATCGCTCCCACCAGGCATCTACTGCTGCAAACATCAAACTTTATTCTGCACCTGTTCACTCATTGGGGTATTAACAGGGAATCAAGATAATCTCAACTAACTCCCACTCAAGATCTAGAGTTCATAGGAGCCCCTGTAAATACAATCTGTTGTGTAACTTCCCTTCCTGTTCACAGACTGCAGAAGATAAAATCCCAAGTACAAACCATTTTCTCCAAAGACAAAGTTCCTGCTCTTCTAGTCCTCCAAGCTTTACGGTCCATAGCAGTGCCCGTTACCTTGGTTCCTCTAGAGAGATTTCACATGAGGCTTCTACAATGGCTCTTAGCTTCCCAATGGTTCATCCTAACGCATCCAATGACGTACCCAGTTCTTGTCACCAGCCACTGCAAGAAGGACTTATCCTTGTTGATGGAATCAGAGGAAATTCTTTTGGGCTGTCCCTTCGTTCCCCCTCAGACATGCAAATTTACAACGACGACGACTAACTCTTTCCAAAACTTAAAAACTGCTTACTTACCCTCTTAACAGAAATCAGGCGATATAAAACCAAACTAGGTGTCTGCGCCCCATACCCCCCAACTATGTATACTAACTTGAGGATCGCTCTGCAGTAGGGAAAAAGGCATATACCTTTTTCTTACCTTACAGTATTGTATACTCTGCCACTATTGTTGTGAGCACACAAAACTTCTGCCATATTACTTTAGATACTTCCCACAAAATGTAGAGAGACGTATCCACATTTGGAAACAGTGCAAGACTACTTTCTACGCTACTATCAGTATTCTGAAAGCCGGTACTTTAAGTTTCAGTAATGTTTTTTTTTTTTTTTTTTTTTTTTTATCACAAGCAAGCCACAGGTGAAGAGAAACACACGTCACGTTTATGGCTTAAAATTCAGTATTTTGAAATTCAGCATTGTAAGCTTTCAGTATAACAAGACTCAGTCAAATGAGTTTTCAGCATTTTGAAAATTAGGTATTGTGGTCTCAGTCAAATGAAATCCGGTATTTTGAGTTTTCAGTTATGTGAAGTGAAGTAGACCCTTGTGTGTGTGTGTGTGTGTGTGTGTGTGTGTGTGTGTGTGTGTGTGTGTGTGTATGTATATATATATATATATATATATATATATATATATATATATATAAGAAAATGAATTAGGTCTTGGGGAGTGTGTAACTTAAGTTTCTAGGACTGATCTATATTACATGTTGCTGATTACTAAATGGTGTTTTTATCACTGTGTCTTAAGTTTGCTGAAAACTTTGGTTCTACATATATTATTTTATGTATTGTGACTATTAATGTATTCTAACCATTGTATGACTTGCCTACATTACATTTTGATTATTTTATTGTACATGGCATTACCTGGGGGCTTTTCTTCCTCAGGTGTGCTCTACAAATCGGTACTGCCCATCAGAGTTAACCCTTATAATAAAACACAAATAAAACAAGTAAAAAAGCACATAGTGAATAAGGACAAGGAGACAGTAGACCTAAACTCTGACCAGGTAGATTATTTCATTAGGCAGAAATATCAGCCTTGAAGTCATTGTTAAGGAAAGACCATAACAGCTGACCAACATCTGTTAAATTCTAGGTAGTGAAGTAACAAGAGAGAAGCTGTTGTATGGGACTTACAGGTCTGCCACAGTCGTAGACAGTGTTTCTTACAGATCTGCATTTATACATTCTCAGCTGGTAGCATACTTGCAGGTGCAAAAGGCTATCAGTTCTATTCCTACAGCAGGTAACTGGATTAATTTTCCATTGCTGAAATTGTAGTGAAGCATGGGGGGGTACTTTTGAAAATGCAGTCCTTCAGAGGAGATGGTAAAATGAGCCCCCATCTGTCTGAGTTGTATCTCAGGTGGATATAACAGATCCCATGGCATTTAGTGAAAAGAATAAAGGAAGTTCCCTGATGCCGTGGTCAAATTTCTCCTAGTTAGTATGACTACTTCCTCAGATGTCCCCTAAAAGAGGGCTATTGTAAATAAAAAAAATAGCCTGTTAGATAGCAAAGGTTAGCAGGGAAGTAAAGGGAGGGGGAGTTGCTCACAGGCCTCACACTGAAATAGCTAAAGGATCAAACAAGTGTGGACGTACAGTAGCCTACAGTATAAAGAAGGCTAGTTTAAACAGTCCAAGCCCTGTTGTATTGCAGAGAGTTTGAGGTAAATTGGGGGTTAGAGCCTGCTGTAAAACAGTATACAGTTTCCACCCCTGCTAGTCCATGGACATTCAGTACTGTTCACAGTTGAGAAGGGGTGCAATGAAGGCACTTTAAGTGAGAAATTATTCAGGTTTGTTCCTTTGTGAATATGGCACCTAACAGTGTAGCCCTCTCCTTATTAAGCTAGCATCCCCTCCCCTTCCATCTCAGTCAGCCTTGAACGGGAAACTGTCAAGTGCAAATTAACACTGGCTATGCTAAACCCTTATTCTTGCATAGTTTTCCCACCTTTTGGTGGTATAATTCCTTGTCTGTAGCATCTTAGAGGGATGGAAATGGTTCTGCCGATCCATTGCTCAGATGTGGTACTTCCCAAAGCCATCTCCTTTAGTATCTGGTTCTGATAGTTAAATCCAAGTTGCTAAAGCTGTATTCAGGACTGCCTTCCTCTCCTGCGCTAAGTTGGCCTTCACATTGCATGTTTCCATTGTTACATTTAAGTGCTGTTCTTCTTCAGCAGGTCTCATGTATGTATGTATAAATATACTGAAAGGCAAGCAAACTAGTTGTTTTAGCTGTCCTTTGAATAGATCCATGACAGAATGTTATTCTGTTTGTTCTTAGCACGCAATCCGTTGTATTTCTGAAAGATTTAATTTGCGCTGGTGTTCACATGTAGTTTAAGCTGGTGATATTTGAATGTCAACAGGGCTATGTGTTACTGGTATGAGACTTTGCTTTATGTCTTAGTACATGCTGATGATGTACACTGGTGCTGTCACTTTATTTATGCAATCCCTGTTAAAATTGCATCATAAGTTTTATTTCTGTGTGGAGGATGCCATTTTTTCTTTGCAATGCCAACAGTCAAGTTTTTCAGGTTTCATTAGAACACACACATACACACACACACATATATATATATATATATATAAATATATATATATATATATATATATATATATATATATATATATATATATATATATATATATATATATATATATATATATATATATATATATATATAGATATAGATATATATATATATATATAGATAGATAGATAAAATTATACACACACACACACACACACACACACACACACACACACACACATACATGGATCTAGTTTCAAATCGCAAATTACCATATGATCGAACTTCAGAATCCCGAGATGAGAAAGCCGAAGTTTCACTTCACTGAAAATTTAAAACATCGCATTTCAAAATACTGAACAGCAACTACAAACGGAATGTTCCTCCACCCCACCAGAATAAAACAGCCATAAAACAAAACATCATAATATGAAAATAACACTACTAAACTACGGCACATCTCCACACACACATAATTACTACACAACAGCAATATTCCATTTATCCTATAGAAACGACCCACCAAGATTACAAAAGCAACTCCTACCTAAAAGAAACCCACCACCCAAATGTCCGGAAGTAGACTATACTGTTTCTACATTTCTGCAAGGAGGCTGCACCCCCCCCAATCCCACTGTATATTAATTATACCTACTCCGAGATCACACTATGTTATATTGAGTAAAAGGATAAATACTAATGGCATGACCAGCATGAAAACTGAAGAAAATATCCTACTAATATAGTCATTCCTTTTTATTACTGACAGCTTAAAGCTACCTTCACAGCAGCAACAACTCCAGGAACGTCTGCCATATTTCTTTAACTTTCGCAACATAAACCTTAAAGCGATAGCGTCGTTCTACACTATTGCTAATATAACCACTACATTCACTTTAGTAACATGGAACTCTACTTTCTAAACTTTCAGTGAAGTGAAACTTCAGCTTTCTCGTTTCGAGATTTTGAAGTTCGATCTTATGGTAATTCGTGATTTAAAGGTAGACCCACACACACCTATATATATATATATATATATATATATATATATATATATATATATATATAATACATAGCTGCTGCTTATAATTAGTTAGTTTAAGATGGGAGATGAGTTCTACAATAAACCTGTTCCCAAATTCCATAACACCGAACTCCTCATTTCCCATCTTAAGCTCAATAACCATAAGCAGCTATGCATTCTAGAACTCTGTATTCCACCAGGTAATAATGCGACCACCCTGGAAAACATCCTAAACTGGATGTCACGTACAGATTCTAATGAAAACATAATCCAGGTAACAGTAATTTTGATTAGCAGATTATCTCCACAAAATATCCTTCAAGTAGCCTAAACCTTTTTTGGATTGACTCAACTCATTTCTTCCCCCACATGTTATTCCTATCCCCAAAACAGTGGCTGAATTCTCGACTGGATATTGGTGTCCGATTCCACTGAGTATGTCTCCAGCGGCACCATGTCTTATTCTGTTAGTGACCACCTCCCTGTATATGCAGACAGACTCAGTAACCATCATGTCAAACAACACTTACTTAGAGCTTCCAGTAACCCCTGTAATTTTAACTCAGATATATTTAAAAGAATTCTAAACTCGTTTAACTGGTCTGTCCTGAAAAATATTCCACTTGACGAAGCTGTAGACAAATTTAACTCACTTTTCCTGAAAACCTTCAATAGTCTGGTTCCAAGTAGAACAAAAAGAATAAAGAATAACACTCCTTAGTTATCTATTCAAACAGGCACCTAATGTATGAAAGAGATAGGACTTGAAAGAATGGTTAGAATACAGATCTCCCCAAAAAGTACAACACTTTAAAGAACTATGTAACTATACTAAATGACAGATTATCGCAGACAAGAAAATCTACGTGAGTAACCCCTTACTAAATAAGTCTTTCATCCCTGAAAAATTCTGATCTTCTATTAGCAATATACTCTACTTTGGAACATCCACCACCCTAAATCCTGCCACAAAAAACACTCCAAAATAGCTCCTCAATTTAACACACATTTTACATAAAGCGTTAAAGCCCTTACTAAAGATTTTCCTCCCAACATTCCTGACATGCCCTCTTCTCAGACAACAAACACCCCCCTCTTTTGCCCTAAAACCCATCCCAACCCAACCTCCTACATCAGTTCGCTGCTTCTTAACCTGAAACCCTGTTCTCCTTCAGTAGATAATTTCCTAGCAGAATATCTCAAGCTGGCTGCTGGTTCCATAGCCTGTCCGTTGTCTCTTCTAATTAACAGATCTGTGAAGGAATCATATATTCCTTCTCTATGGAAAAAAATCATCACCCCCCCCCCCTTCATAAAAGAGGAATCTTATCTGATATAATCAGTTTCAGACCTATAACCATATTATTCCCCTTTGTCAAAAATTCTGGAAAAGTGCATTCACAAGCAACTTTTTTATCATATTTTTTAGGAAAAGCTCCTGATGCTGATACAGCCTGGTTTTAGACCCACCCATAGCAGTATTACAGCTTTATTAATTTTCACAGGTACTATTAACAAAGCCAGAGACAAAGGCAAACTTGTTTCTTCTGGATTCCTTGATCTTCTTAAAGCTTTTGATCTAGTCTGTCACAAAAACTCCTCGACCAACTGTCTTCCCTCAGGCTATAACAACCCACAGTACTATGGTTTAACAATTACTTAATCAATAGATACCAGTCTGTTAAATGGCTCTCCACTTTTTCTCCCTCCCTTCCTTCCTGTCAATACTGGCATGCCACAGAGCTCCATTCTTAGCCCCCTGCTCTTTAATATATTCACTAACAATTTACATAAATCCTCTCAGCAAGCTTCCTTCATGCAATATCCTGACGATTCTACTCTAAGATGCATTTCCGACAACCTAACACATCTTCAGAGAATTACTCAAGAAGCCTTTAACTCTGTTGAAAGTTGGCTACATGATAATCACCTGCTGCTGAATCTCCAAAAAACTAAATTACTTCTGTTTTTTCCAAAATCCCATTTCCATGAAAAAAAAAAGTTTAAAATTTCTTCCTTAGGTAGTGCCATAATTGATGTTACCCCACATGCAAGAGAATTGATGACGGTCTTAAATTTGATTTACATATCCACAACAGCATCAAGAAAGCCCATCAAAAACTAGGCACCCTACACATAGTAAAGACATTCCTTACAGGCTCTGCCAAGATAACTTTACCTACCACTTACCTGTTATCCTCTCTCCTGTATGGAGCACCTGTCATGATCAACCTAAACCTGTTCTAAACTTGAACAATGTTTTACCAAAGTTGCCAGATACCCTTGCAACAAACTGCACCCAACCACTGTTTAGCACTAAAAACACTTAACCGGTTTAAAGTTCCTCACCACCTATCTTATACTCAGCTCACCTTAACGCATAAAATCATCCATACTCCATCCACCTGCCCAGCAATTAGACACCTACTCCAATGCTATCTTTCAAAGCATACCATTTGGTCAAATAATAAACAGCTGCTTACCATTTACAAACCACAAAGTGCTGCTGGAGTCAGTCTCTGTTCTAATAGTGTAGCCGGAACTTGGAATAAAATGCTTATTTATTTATTTATTTGACATTTATTGACCTGGTTAGTCCATCTGTGCTTGCACCCTTTTTCAACAGAGGCCCAGAAGAAAATCTCCAAAGAACATGTTTTAAATAGTAATAAGATATATAAATTCTCAAATACAGACTTAAATGATAAAATGCACAGTATAGTTTTGAGAAAAAGTAAATTTCATAAGAAGTATAAAATCAAATTTATCAGGAGTGGAACTTAGAGCATAAATAAATAAAAAAACCTGTAAGTAGGGAAGAAGATGAGAAGTAAGTAAAGAAGTGGTTAGCAAGAGGAAGCAGAGATGAGGAAGAGGAGAGATGTCTAGGATTAAGTGTTAAGTATTATGCTGCGAGATAATATGGGGAGAGTGAAGTAAAAGGTATCAAAAATGTATAGGGGGTAAGAGTTGGAATGGGTAAAGGTGAAAAGTAGGTATTAAAAATAGTACCAAGCAGAGAAATAAAGTAGGTAGTAAGTAATAGGGAGAGGAAGGGGTGGAAAGTGAAGGGGGGAATGAAAAGAGGGAAAGAGAGATCTGAAGGAAAAATATTAAGTTGGGTGATTGCAGTTACATTTCCAGACAGAAATTAGGTGATTTTTGAGGGCAGTCTTGAAAACGTGTGTATGGGTTATATTTCTAAGAAACATAGGAAGCTTATTCCATGCTAGTGCGGGAAGGTAGCTTTAGAGGTTTTGTCCAAGTGATTTTTTGGGTTTGTAGACTTGTAGGAGCCCTAGATCAGAGCTCCTAAGGGAACGTAGTGGGTTAATCTTTTCAAAGCATAACTAAATGACTTCCTCTCTGCTTCCTGGCTTTGTCTCTGCTTCTCATCTGGGACTTAGCTTTTTAACGCCCTTCATCACCTTTCCTATACCCCCTTTAAAGCACTAAATCACTTAACCTGCTTATCCCCTTATAGTACCTCACTTTATTGTACTTCTTAAACTACTCTACCTACGTCTAATTAGCACAACAAAGTTACTGGTAGTACACCACTACTACTATTAACACTCAGACTTGCTTATCTCCTGTAATACCACTCTCTGTTGTATTTCTTAAATTTCTCCTTCCTATATTACATACCACTCTTCTGTCTGTAAAGTCTCAGTACATGGCCTGTTAATTTAATATTTTGCATATCAATACACATTTTATTGTATTGACTATTATGCTGTGTATTCACTGAAACTGCATTAAAATTTGTTATTGTAAATATTGATTGCATTAAATATGATACCTTACTTCCTGGGCTTCTACTGAACAAAGGTACCTGTGGCCATTCGGACTTTCCCAGTAAACAAATTTGAATAAAGAAATATGCAAAGCCAGACTGATTGAACAGTAGTTTAACTGATTGGGTTATGCTGGAAAAATAGAACTTGTTTTCCCTGCAGGACCCATGTTAGAGCCTGTTCTGGTGTTTGTTGATGAAGTTCTGCATGGAGGACAGGTCACACCCTGCAAACACACACAGGATGTGGTAGTGTGTTTAGCAGTCGAAATGGGCCGTTTATATATATATATATATCTATAGGTGTGTGTGTGTGTATATATATATATATATATATATATATATATATATATATATATATATGGTTTACCATTGAAATGTCACCGTACCATTGCACGGCTATGAAGTATTCGAACTACAGATGATCAAATACTTCATTTGCATGCAGGTTACATAAGCGAACATTATATTTGCGAATATACTGTAACAGAGGATACTGGAAGAGAAGAGGTTAATCTCAGTCCAGCTAACTTTGAAAAAATAGTCTGAAATTAAATTACCTGGTTTAGGCCATAAAGATTGTTATCTTACAATTCTGATTAAGCCGGAGACAAAATATCTGTTAAAATCAGGACTAGGAATACTGCTATATTGTCCTTAAGGGTGAACTATGTGCTACCCTGGAAGAGTGGAAGTTTTGAAATGGTTTTATAGGTTCCAGATGCTGTAACACATCTTAGCAAAGCTCTATTTGTGTGCATGGTAACACATATGTGCTCCATTCTCATTCATTTTCTAGTAATGGGGGATGTGTGGGAACCTGAAGTCAGATGACCAGATGTATGTGATGTCATTCTGTAATCCAGCACTGAAATGGTGTTTTAATACAAGATGAAACAGAAGTCTCAGGGCAGCCTGTTTTTGAAACCTGACCAAAAAGGAAGACCTCTTACCCACTTCATCTTGCCTTGCTTTAGTAAGTAATCAGGGAATAGTAATTCTTTAGATCATTCAGGACAATATAGTAAGATTAGTTAAGTACTGTTTTTCTGTATCTGTGTGAATATATCCATCGGTGTTATTTTTAATATTTCCTGTGATTTGAAACTCTGGTGTTTATTGTAAATAGACATTCAGTATTTTCATGTTCTTTAATTATTTATTATTACATATGTTTAAACTTTTCATTGGTGCTGGTCTTTTAGAAAATATTTTAACCTTTGAGAGTACTTGTATTTATTTGGTGACACTGTGGCCACTCCTGAAGCCTTGCTGCATTGGTCAAACACTACCATTTGTATTAGTATTAATTTTACTCAATATAATTGGGTACCCTTGTAAGAGCCTTAGAGTAGTTTGCTGGTGGCAGTATAACTATCTTATAGTCTAGGCAAAGGTAGCAGAGTTAGTAAATCTGTGCTACCCTTTCCCAGGTGTGTGTGTGTGAAAATCATATCTCAAAGAGTGTGTGTGTCAGCTACTTAGAGCAGGAACACAGAGTACTGGTTTCACAGAGAGGGTGGTGAAGGACTTGGCTTGGAACACTCGGCTGAGGACTCCTCTGTACCAGTGGGGAGTCTTCTTGGGGGCCTGGAGAAGAGCGATAGAGACAAAAAGAGAGAAACCCAGCCCCTAGACTAAGTGTTCTCTGTGTGCTCTTAAGGTTTTAGTATAAATGAAGGCTGTGTAACACTTCTCACTTGAGATACGATGCTCTGAAAGCTGGTTATAGGAGTGCATACGTGTGACAGTGAATGGAGCTAAAGCTTCAGGTAGAGATAATGAATGAGGTTAGAGCTACAGGTGGTGATGATGAAATTGTGCTTGGTGCAGAGAGCTGCATCTGGAAATACTTTGTGTATCTATTCTTTGTTCCAAGTGAACATCTGTCTCCAGTGTCATTGGTGAGGATTAAGGTTCCTTGATTACTGGCCCAGAGCAAGGAAGTCACAATATGTTCAACTTGTCATTTCACTTTAGAGCTTCTGGTATGGTGAGCTACAAGCTTTCTAATTATACTCAATAGCACCATCAGTAGATAAAAACCCATTCAGTATTGCCACTTGCACTAAGTAGTTTCATTATCACCACATAAAGTTCTATCTCATTCTTTTTCACCATATGAAGCTTTGTGTCATTTAGTCACATTTTTTAAACCATGTCCCCATTGAAGGACACTACATTAAGTTCTGTCTCATTCCATATCACAGGAGTATTGACCCTACTCTGTGTCACCATTTGCCTCATTTATTATCACTTCTTAAAGTTCTTCACATTCACTGTTACCTGCCAAAATTTTGTCACCCTTTCATTATCCGCACCTGGAGCACCATCCATTTATTATCGCATCTTGAGGCTGTACCCATTTAGTTTTGTTGTTATTCATCTATTTCCACATGAAACTACATTCCATTCTGTATTACCATCTAAGCTTTTCTGTTCTTGGTGGCAGATTTTGCCTTGGAGTGCCTTGGTTAGTATTACTGTAATCAGTATAATCTGTGTCTAGTCAGCAGGTAGTATTTTTTTTCCTGGAGAGGGTAATGCCTAAGAGATCTGCGTTCTCAGATTGCTATTCTTGATTTCTGGTAGTTCATTCAGTAGTCAGATCCCCCGTTGTCAACTCATGTGAGCAGAATCTTGGTACAGAGAACTTCCGGCATGTGTGAGTGAAGCCTGGAGGAGCAGTACCACAGGGAAACTGAAGAACACAGAAGTTATGTGACAGTATTACCTGGTGCAGTTTATATCCATGGATCTGCTTTTGTTTCTGAATTTAGAGTACAGGTGGAGTATATGGCTTTGGAATAGAAGTGGACACTATTGGCATTTCTTCCACCTGTGAATTTTGCTGTAGTTTCTCTTTATCCTTAAAACTTAAGATAATGACTCTCTCATTGAGATAACAGATCCATGCATCCATTCATCCACAACCCCTTTTTCCTGTCTTTTTTTTTGCACATGGGGTCAAGGTGTCACTTCAGCATTGACAGTCATCTATAGCCAAGGTTCCCACTGTCAGGTGGCTACCCATGCTGCAGTTGTTCCTCCACACCACACACTCACTCCTATGGCCAAATTAGAGTGCCCTATCCACCTACTTGCATGTCTTTAGAATGTGGGAGAAAACTGGAGGACAAGATGGAAACCCAGTCAGGAGAACATGCAGACTCTGCACAGAAGGCACCTCTGTCGAGAATTGAACTGGAGAACCTCTTGCTGTGAGGCAACAATGCTATCCACTGTGCCACTATTGAACCATTAAATTAAAGAGAGCATAATATTTGTGATTCTTTACATGAATCATAGATCTCCAATCCCAGGATGTACTGCTGTGGTTAGAAGTCTCTGCCAAACGTATGCAAATGTATAGCAAATGAGAGTAAAGCTTACTGGAGATTTGCAGTTAAAGAGCGGAAATTTGGTGTAACAGCATTTGCATTTGTGGGACAGTCTTTGGATTTTCTCCCATTTGGTGGTGGTGTTTTGTCACTGGATTTTGCTGCATCTTAATTTTTTGCCATTGGATTTGTTGTGGTGCTGCACCTTCCATGCGGTTATGCCCACCCACCATGGTAATTGCTTCAAAACACTGTTTTGTTTTGGTTTTTGCTGCCTTTTCCATTGAATTTTGCCATGTTTGCATAGAATTGCCAGTTTTGTTGTTTAATTGCTGTGTGTGTTGGGGGGGGGGGGGTTGTTTGTTTTACAGGTTCCAGACTTAGGCAAATCACTGACAGTTAATAATGCTAAAATAGGGCACATACAACCTGGTTAAGTGACTTGCTCAGAGTCATACAGCAGGCAATGGAGGCTTTCACCTTCTACCTTCGGCAACAGAAGGCAGCTCATCAGGACCCAGGACCCCAAGTCCTCTGCACCAGCTGCCAGTCCTCATCACTTTCTTTATTTTGTTTTCACTGAGGATTATGGTAGCCTGTGTTATGACTGAGTCTGCATAGAGTGAATTCAACTTGATTGTACACAAGCTGTTGAAAAGTGTAGTTAGTCATTTACCTTTCAGATTATTGGCAAATGAAACACCGAAACCAAACAGAATTGTAGCAGTAGTGAATGCGGGTACAAATATATAATTAAGTAAATAATAAGTGTTAGGAATCAGTGAAAATCCAGAGCATCCAAGAATAAAATAAGGAAATAAATAATTAAGTAAATAAATAAGTTAGGCCAGTAATGGCAACAAATAAGTTACACTAGCAAGAAACAGCAGGATAATTTTGTTGAATCGGTCATTAGGTCATCTACAATATCAGTAGAATGACCTCTAGAACCAAACCACATACCTACAGCTTACCAATCTAATTCCATTACTACTACATTAAAGACATGCTGCAGCTTCAGCTGTTTCTGTTGTCTCCTTTCTATCTTTGTTTTCTACTCCTGTAGTTACAGCGGTGAATAGCATATCGTTTGTTGAATGTGTTTTGGCATTTCATTTGCCGATAATCAGGTTGACGCTATGCTTTTTGATGGCTTGTGTGCAATTAGGCTACACTTACTTTGTGTGAATTCGATTGTAAAGAAGGGAGCTGAGGATTACAGTTAATGTCAGTCGTTAGACTTTTTAAGTTCTTATCTTAAAGAAAATGTATGTTCATGAAATGCCTGCTGTTTTGTTAACTTTTTAAGAGAATTAGAGTTGCCTGTCACTCAAGGATTTGAGCTGTTAAAATGCTTCATGTAATCAAACTTGCAGGGTTTGAATCCTTCCATTTCTATTTGCCTACTTTGTGACCTTAAGCAAGTCACTTTAACATGTGGTGCTTTGGGGCAATTGGAAATGTGGCTAAGCTCATTAATGGACGTCTGGACTGAATGTCTAGCGACTACCTATGAGACATAACTTGTAGTTTTACTGTCACACAGGTGAGAAACGCACTGTGTTAGGCTACAGTAATTTGTCTTATACTTTAGTACAGATGAGTAAGACTATGAACTGTTAATGAGCTGCTTCCTGTAGTGCAGGGTTCAACTTCCTCAGCTTTCGTTTGTCTAGTGCATGTCTGACCAAGTCAGTTCATCAGGTAATTCTCCCAGGCTGCCCCTAAAAAGAGACACTTGTGTCCAGCGGACTGTCCCAAGCTGTTAGCACTTATGTTACGCATTTGTCTTTTGAATTCCTATACCGTTCAGATAGTCATTAATTAATGTTTTACTATATGCTGTCTGACTTTAAATCCCAGCACTTTTTTGTGATTTAATGGGTTGTTAGATGTATTTTCTGTAAGTGAGAGTTTCAAAGGAAGGGAAGATTACCACTGCTCATGCTAAGTCTGTTTTGCTTTGTTCATCAAATGGTTTTCAGTGTTTTTGCTGCAAAATAGTTTTAAATTAATTCCAAATCCCTGTGATCATTGTAAAAGTAAAGAACAGGCTAGTTTGCATACTGACAGGTCTGAACAATGTCTTGTGGTAATTTGGGGAGATGTACCCAAGTAATGGAATATAGATATGGCTGTGGGAGCGGGTCTCCATTTCTTTGTCTAGGGCCTCATTTGACAATGACCTTGGCTCTGGCAGAGCTCTTGGTCAGAAGAGGGCAAAGTGGGCGGAACACTACATCAAGTGAGGGAGTTTAAGTGTCTTGGGGTCTTACTCATGCATAATGGTTATGAGAATTGAGAAACTGCAGTAATCCATTCATTATAATGGAATGATCATGTGGCGCAGTGACAGCAGTAATGCTTTCTTTGTACAGGAATGTGATAGTGAAGTTAGAGAATGGTCTTAGAAAGAAGCCCTTAGTTTTACTAGTCATTATATGCACCCTTTGTATTCATGAGCTTTGGGTAAGGATGAGATGACAGATGATGCAAACTGTGGGAATGAGGTTCCTTTGCAAAGTTGCTGGACTGATTCTTCATAATAAGAATAAGTGAATGGATTCCAATAAGATGCCAGACTAGAGCCGCTGTTTCTATAGACTGAGAGAAGTCATTTGAGGGTAGTTTGTTTTATTAGTGAGCATGGTAGGCATGGACTAGTGGGAGATATCAAAGGGCAAACTGGAGAGATTATGCTTCTCAAGTGGTCGGAGAATCCATAAGATGAACAGAAAACCATTGCTGTGGACTAGGAACTTTGGCCTGCCCTTCTGAGCTTTTACCACCACACCCCTCATTAGGATAAATTGTTAGAAAATAAGAAAATGAAATGATAGGTAAATAATGCAGACTGCTTTCTATTCCATAAAGGTGAGCAAGGCAGGAAATTTTGAAGAGGAGCTGAGGCAGAACTAGACGTCTGGCTTGGCTCTTAGAACAAACTAAGAACTGAGCCAGAGCAGCAGCTAGGTTGAAAATAATTAAGTCTGAAAATCCAGAGATTAATTAAGCAAACAAAATACATTTTTCAGCCATTCGAATAAATCGTGACAAGGATGATGATCACACTTCCTAGTAGCCCAAGCTACAGGTCTGCTGACAATGAATAATAAGGAAACATAATTTTAATAACCACAGCATAAGTACATCACTCTTTATGCATTAATGAGAATGTTGCCTTGGGTAGTAGAAAAATGCATTTGTTTTTACTTTTTTCCCCTTCTGGTCTAATGATTTAGTGCACAGTAGTTTCATCACACTTTACAAGAAATGGTCAAAAACCCCAAGGTAAATCTACAGACACTGCCAAACTGGGACAACAAATGTCCTGTAGAATGTTGGGTTTTGTTAGCTTTGTGTAAGAATTCATATTCCCTTTCCTTTAAGGCAGCTCACAGTAATAATAATAATAATAGTGATATTAATAATAATAATAATAATAAAAAATATTCTTAATAGCCTGTTTGGGTACAAAATTACATACAGTATCCCAGTGTATTGTGACCCTTCAGAGAAGGAACACCACCTCTGACTGCGCAGTTGTTACAAAATATAATATTAATAATGGTAACCTTGTTCCTTTGATAGGTTCATAGGTGTATACTAGGGTAACGGCCCTGAAGCCTACTATATATAAGCCAAGCCCAGGAAGATTCCCTGGCATCATGCCACCCAAATTAGTTCCCAATGCCCCTGTCAAGCAAGGCCACTGAAGTGATCCCCGGGGTGAACTTCCATCCACTCATCAAGATTTTCTCTTAAAGAGGGCCAGTGAAGTGCTCTGCTTGACATGAATGGGAAGTTTATTCCAGAGTATGGGAAGTCTCTGGGTTAGGAACCTGTCCCTCCTTCGTGTTCTGTTTGTTGTGGTAATGAGTTTTAGGTCCCTGGAGTGTGTGGCACAGAGGGATTAGGATTTCTTTAGGAGTAGCATATCTACCAGCTCTGGGTCAGACATGGCTTTGTAGGTCAAGCAGAGATTGCCTCTAAGCAGGCGATAAGAGACAGAGTATAGCTGGAGTTTTTTGAGTCTGTCCGTATAGGGCATGTGTCTAAGGCCTAAGATCCTCTTAGTGAGGTATGTTTGTGGCCTTTCCAGTTGTAGGTGTCTAGTGAGGTACATACCAAATGAGGCGTTGTATTCTAAAATAGGTCTAATGAGGGACGAGTAGAGAGGGATTATGACCTCTTTCTTCCTGGATGAGAAACCTTTTGTAATGAGATGTGCCACATAGAAGGACTTTCTGACTACACTGGCAATGTGGTTATCAAAGGAGAGGTTGCTGTTAACCAGTGTCCCCAGGTCTCTTATCACATCTTCGGTGTTTAATACTGCTCCTCCAGCAAGACTTTGGTATCATGTATTGCATGCCTACAAACATGATAGCCCTTTTCTTCACATTAATTTCATACCGAGAAAATGGCAAGTATAAGAACTACAGTAGCATTTTGTTATTTGCACTTGCAGTTTATAAGCACATACTCTGCTCCCAGGTCGCAACATTTATTTGCTAGCAGTAATCAAATGATGACCTTGAACTTTCACGTACAAGATGCCTCCTCATCCCTTCCCCAAAAAAGTAGCCACTTTCTGTCCACGTCTGATGCTTGATGCCGAGAAAAGTGAAGTCACCCACAAACGTGAGCTAAGCACTGTTTAGAGATTTACTGCATTGAGCTAAAATCAGGGAAAATTGAGAGACTGAGGCTTACCTTAGTAAACACAAACAGACAAATGAATCTTACCCATATTGTCCTTAGCATCAGTTGTGTTTTCTGTGCTCTCCTGGCCTCTCTCTCACTGAAACTGGATCCTCTCCCTCTGTGGAAGCATGACAGCAGTCTGTAGTACAGGAAATAAAACACTCCCAGTGTAAAAACTGAGCTGGAAACCTTTTTATTAACAAAAAAAAAAAAAAAAAAATCACCAAACTGCAATGTCTTGAAATCATCCTTCTCTTCCATGCAGAATGTTTAACCCCTCCTCCTTTTTGGTACTATGGCATCACCCTCTCTGGAAATCCAGCCACCATAGGTTCATAGGTGTGTACTAGGCTAATGGCCCTGGAGCCTTTACAAGCCTAGCCCATAGACATGCCCTCGCGTCGTGATGCCTGACGTTAGCTCCCAGTGCCTCTATCAAGCAGACCCACTGTTGTGATCCCCGGGGTGAACTTTCTATTACCCATTCACTCATCAAGATTTCTCTTGAAGAGGGACAGCGAGATGCTCTGCTTGACATGTATGGGAAGTCTGTTCCAGAGCATGAGCAGTATCTGGGTGAGGAAGCTGTCGCTCCAGCATGTTCTGTTGATTGTGGCAATGAGGTTGAGGTCTCTGGAGCGTGTGGTGCGGGGGGATTGGGATTTATTTAGATGTAGCATTTCTAACAGAGCTGGGTGAGACATGGCTTTGTAAGTCAAGCAAAGATTGCCTCTACGTAGACGACATGAGACAGAGAATAGCTGGAGTCTTTTGAGTCTGTCCATGTAGGACATGTGTTTAATAGCTAGAATTCTCTTTGTGAGGTACTTCTGTGGCCTCTTCAGCTGTTGCAGGTGTCTAGTGAGGTACATGCCAAATGGGGCATTGTACTCTGATTGGTCTAATGAGGGAAGAGTAGAGAGAGATGATGACCTCTTTCTTCCTGGATGCAAAACCCTTGGTAATGAGATGTGCCACATAGAAGGACTTTCTGACCACAGTGGCAGTGTGTTGGTTGAAGGAGAGGTTGCTGTCAACCTGTGTCCCCAGATCTCTTATAATGCCTTCAGTGCTCATCGATGTGGTAATTAGTGGGAACTGAGTTAAGTTTTTACCAAAGGGAATGACATATTTTTTGGCATTAAGCTTAAGGCCATGGTTTCGACACCAGTCATTGGTCTCAGTGAGGCCTTTCTGTAGGATGTCTGCATCACTTGGGGAGTTAATAGTGGCTCCCAGCTTGCAGTTGTCTGCAAACTTGGTCAGCCAGAGTCCCTTTGTGTTGGCCTGGACTTCTGAACAAGTAGATGCCGAACAGGAGAGGACCCATGACCAATCCCTGTGGGACTCCCACTCGTGACTGGTTGGCAGTCTGACTTGCAGTCTACTACTTTTACACTGTGCATTCTATCTGTGAGCCAATTTGCAACCCACCTAGTGATATAGGGGTTGATGTCTAGTTTGTTAAGTTTATCAATAATTCCTGAGTGAGGAATGGTATCAAAGGCCTTGGCCAGATCGAGGTAGGCTGTATGCACTGCCTTACCTTCATCAACAGCCCTGGTGACTGACTCAAAGAAGTCAACCAGGTTGAGCAGTCATGATCTCCCTTTCACAAAGCCAAATTGGGTGGGGTCTAGAGTTTGGAGATTTCCTATATCTTTGTTAATCAGATCCATGATAATGCGCTTCATAGCTTTACATATCAGACTCGTCAAACTAATGGGGCGATAATTCCCAGGGTCTGTAGTTGCTCCCCCTTTATGGAGAGGGATGACTGTAGCAGTGCACCATTCGGTAGGGACAAAGCCTGATGTGAGGCTGTGACTGAACAGGTCACACAGATGTGGTGCCAGTTCACTTTGTAGCTCATGTAGAACACAGCCAGGGATATTATCAGGTCCCATGGAAGCTGTATTCTTGGCCTTGGACAATGCAGCTTTAACCTGTGCTGCAGTAATGCTGGGTGCCTGGCATTCTTCTGGTATTGTGATTGTCCTTTGGGGGCTGGAGAGGGGTAAAGTTGGCACTGAATCTGTCAGCCAGTATGTTGGCAATATCTGTTGGCTCAGTATAGGAGTTACCATTGTGCAGTAACTCAGAGCAAATCTGGGCATTGCCATGGATGGAGGTTCTTGATATAACTATAGGAGGCTTTGTGATTGTTTTTAGTGTCTGCCACAATTCTGCCTTCATAGCTGGCTTTGGAGGATTTGATGAGGGATTTCAACTTTTTGTTGAGGCTAATAAGGGAGTTTTTCCAGTCTTGGGACTTCACATTTTTATGCAACAGTTTCTTCCTTCTGTTGCAGAGTTTATTAATGGCAGGAGACCACCAGATTGTCTTCCTTTTTTTGGAGGAGAGCATTTTGATTCTTTTGGGTATGGCTAGTTCCATGCATTTATGTACATGTTCGTACAGTGCATTGGTGTATGATTCAGCAGTCATGCAGCTATTTTCCATTGGCATGGGTGCCGTGAAGTTAGCCACCTCTGTTTTTAGGAGCCCAAAGTCAGCTTTGGAGATGTTTTTCAAGGTGGTTACCTATGTGTGTGTGTCGGGGGGGGGGGGTGAGATGTGGATTTCCATGACGATTAGTTTATGGTCAGAGCTAACCAGGAAGGGATTAACTACTGTTGTAAAGAAATGGTCACCCATGTTAGTAATAACCAGGTCAAGGATGTTGCTTCCTCTAGTGGGGGTCAGAATGAGCTGGTCCAAAGCATTGGAATTGATGAATTCTAGGAAGCGTTGGGCCAGTGTATTGGTGCTTGAGTAGTTCTCCCAGTTGATGGATGGGTAGTTGAAGTCTCCTAGTATGAGAGTGTAGGGTTGGACCTTGATATATTCCAGGGTGCTTAGGAACGTGGAGTGAGAGTCTAGGGACATGGTTGAGGACCTATAGCAGTCTATGACCTGGATCGCCATCTTACCCAATGTTAGTTGTATGTGAAGTATCTCAAATGCGTTATGCTGGGCTACTAGTCTGGAGGTGTGCATATCCTTTATGAATATGGAGACACCACCACATTTGCCTTTAGTGCTTAGATACGCAGACCAGACCTAATCGAAAGCACACACAGCCTGCGAGTCTAGTCTGAATTGACAGTCAATAGTTCCTCAAGAAAAAAACTAAAAAGAAAAAAAATCCTACAAAAGTGACTCTGTTCACTCTGGGCACTTAAATCCCTTTAATCTGCAGAATCAAGAGTCAGAACTAAGTGTATACTTGGGCCTGAGTCAAGCTCAAGGTGACTCTGGCTTGTCCACCTCTACTGTTCCATAAATTATAACTAATTCAAACTATAAATTAGAGTGTTAGGATAAACAAAGTAAGTTAAATTTTTGCAAAAATTTCAAAACATTAGGGAAAAAAACTGAATGGAATGATTGAATTTCTGAAATAAAATTATTATACATCTGTTAAAATTGGCCTTCACAGTTGAAAGTATCAAATAACAAGTACAGTGTTGCAGTGACAAAGGGCATCTCTAAGTATTCAGCGTAGTTTAAGTCATTGATGCTAGAAAGGAGAACTACTTAAACTGGCTATGCTAACACAGTGGAAGATCGCTGGTGGTGGTGATTGGGGGTCAGTGATTAACCTGCTATTGCATGTGACATTCCACTCCCATTCACTTACTTTACTTGCATTATAACTACTAAGTGGTTCCTTACTGCAGGTGCAGTACTGGACAGACTTATTGTAGCATTTTTATTCAGACAAGCAAACAACTTCTTATTTCATAAAGCCAAGCAGATCAGATTGCAGTATGTCATCAGTGGAAATGTTGACTGATCGTTGATCGAACAAAAGTCACATGTACACATTTCTGTTATTTGGGGCTGTCAGTAACACTGTGTAAAGTATTAGGGAACGACATATACATAGGCTTTAAAACTATCGTTTGTCTAGTTAATTTTTCATTCACTTCAAGAATTAAGTTTTTACTTAATGAAATGGACTGTGATCTTTTAAATACACTTACATTAAAAAGAAAAAAAAGCTACTGTCTGTGTTCATCCCACGTAGTATCTTAAAAGTAAGATTTCACCACTACTATTTCAAGAAATTCTGATAGCAAATAGATGCCAAAGATGCACAAACAGGCAGGGAGGTAACGAGGGGACCAGGTTCATGTAATATACATTCCACAAAATAAATGTCACACACACAGAGAACATATATCTATGTTGTCGTAGTTTTTGCTTTCTAAACCATAATTAAATTATAACATTTGCAGCTGTAGTTAAAACATGTCGCTGCACTGTTATGGGAAATGTACAGATGTCTTTTCCCCTTTCCTTGTAGGTATTAGTAGTTATACAGCTGAAATTTCTTTCCATTTTGATTGTCATGCTTAGTTCACTTCTCTGAAATATTATTTATTTAACTTTCTTAATTATGTCTGAAATGACTTGTCACCATTTTGTCTGGAAACTGTTCTAAATATTTTCATTTTACTCTGTGAAAACAATTTATAGCTCAGAAAGTTGTTGAAATGTTTGATGTTAAGTTGTCTATCTCACCTTCGTTTCTTGCTGGTTGGGATCGGAGCCGATCCTCGACTCTGACTCGGCCATCTTCTATAGCTCGAAAGCTGTTTACTGGCTCGAGGCTACCCCTTATCCCATGATGCCTAGTGCTAGCTACCCAGATCTCGTTTGCCGCTTCAGCTGCGAGGTGTCATTCTTAGTGGCTCAGGCTCACATAAGATTCTTGTTGAACTGTTTTTTGTCAGATTAGTGCTTGGAGTTTATTGTTTAAATTGTAGTCTGCAACTTGTTGTGTTAGTTTAGTGTATTGGTAGTCCTTCCCTTAGAACTCGTTTAAATTAGAGAGTTCTCCCCTCCCCCTATCCCTTCTTGTAAGTTAGAGTTTAGTTAAGCCTTTCCTTCTTTCTTATTGTTAGGTAGCTGTTTAAGTTAGAGGCTTCCGAGTTAAAAAAAAAAAAAAAAAAAGGCAATCTTTAGCTGTAGTATACTGTGTGTTTTTGCCTTTTGTTGTTAGTGTTGTGGTATTTTGTTATCGTTGTTCGGGCCTTTTGGCCAAAAATCAGTGTAGTATCTTACAGGTATTTTGTTGGGTATGTCTAAAGAATCCAAGGTGTCTGGATTCAAGAAGTGTGACTCATGCTGTCAGAAAATGTCTCTGACAGATGGGCACACTTCTTGTGTCTATTGCTTAGGCGCAGTGCACCTGCAAGACTCTTGTTCTATGTGCCATGCATTTAGCCCAAGAGTTCTGCAGGAGCACAAGAATAAGCTTATTCTCTGAAGGGTCTTCTCAAGCCCCAGGATTCACCGGCCAAGGCTCAGCCTGTGAAATCCCCAAAACTGACCAAATCATCGGCTCCAAGCTCGGAGCTGTCATTGGTTCAAACTTTACCTACTACTTTGTTTCCGGTCGGAACCGAGGAGACCATCTCCCCATCTGCTCCATCAGTGTCTTCGGAGCCATCGCAGAGCCACAAGAGGCTAAGTCCCCTTGTCTGGAATCCATACATTTGGCTCCTCAGTCTCCCCTGCTGCAGAGTGAGCGCAGTCAAAGATCTTCCCACTCCTCCCGGTCCTCTAGGCTCTTGGATCACGACGTGGAGAGAGTGGTCAGTAGATTGCTGAAGTCGCAGGCACTTTCCAAGATGTTATCCAGCCCTCCTCAACGGGTGTCGGCTCCGTCCACGTCTATCAATATTCCTCCTCCGACTCCATTGAGCTTGGAGCTAGAGTTCGTTGGGGTTCGAGTCGTGGAACCGTCGGCTCCGATAACTATTTCTCCTTTGGTTCCGTCGTCAGCTCCGATCCCCTCGATGGTGTCGTCCGTCAAGGGATCTGGGTGCCGAGGCTCCCTCATCGGCTCCGAGGGGGCGAGTGGCATTGGACCCTTGTCCGACCCCGTTCTCCCTCTTGGAGCTTCGGCACAAGTGAGCTCAGCTCCTACATCGGCCTGGGAGCCATCTCCCTCTGTTTGGAGAAGGATTCTGATTTCCTCTGAACCGGAGCCTTCTCTGCATCATGGCAGGGACGCCTTCGATGTCATGAGGAGTGTTCTAGCCACTGAGTCAGCTCCACATTCGACCCCACTGGCTCCGTCCCCTGTAGTGCCTGTGTCAACCTCTGCTCCTCCTCCAGACCCCAAGCATGGGGAACCGGCACACCAGAGCACCCCATTGGGTGTTTCCTCTTCTTCCGAGGCCTTTCCTGATCATTCATAGGAGCCCCCTCAGAAGAAGAAGTGCAAGAGGAAGCACATTGACTCCCCTGAGTCTGTCACTCCTGATACAGACTTAGATGAATCGGAAGGGTCCCCGAGATCCCCCTCTGAAGATGTTTCTTTCTCGGACATCCTAGAAATGCTTAAGCAGAGGGGGAACTGGACTCCCCTAGCCGCTACCGAGAATGGGTCTGTATTCCTGGATGCACTCGGTTCCTGACCTTCCACCTCCTGGGTTTCTCCGCCTTTCGATCCACTCATGTCAATGGTGGCTCGAAAGGCTTGGTTAGTCCCAGATACAGTGGAACCAACCCCGAGGAGACCCGGCAAGTTTATCACTGCACCCCTTGATAAGGAGTTCCTTACCAAAGGTGTTCCTGTGGTTGCCATGGTGGTAGCAGCAGCCACTAAGAAAGAGATAGCGGAAACTTCTTCGTCTGTCCATCCTCCTAACAAGGAGTCCAGGATTATGGATAGATACGGGAAGCGAATGTTTGCTTCAGTGACCTTTTCTATGAGGTCACTGAATTACTTATGCCATTTTACCCGGCTTCAGAGGGATCTCCTTAAAGAGCTTGGAGATGCCCTTCAGGATCCATCAGCTGAAGGGGCTCAAGCTAAAGTGGCTTCTCAGCTGGCGACCCTTAATTCTGTAGTTAACTCCTCCATGAGGCTCATTTCCTATGCAGCCGATGGTGCAAGTAGAGCCACAGTTACAGGCGTGGCCCTTAGGAGACACGCATGGATGCGGCTGTGTAATTTTGCGGTACCCTTTAGAGCATCATTCACTAACACCCCCTTTGATGGTTCCTTTCTCTTTGGAACACAGGTGAAAGACACTCTGACTAGGTGTGTACAAGAAGGCAAGACTCTCTCTAACGTGGGAGTCCATTTTTCCACTACTTCCAGACCATACCCCAAGGGTCAGAAGAGTGGTAAAATGTGGTTCCAAAAATCCCAGGGAGCCCCGCCTGACACACGTAGCGATTTTTCCTCCTGGGGCAGGGGAGGAAACAACAACAACAGATGCCGCCCTCGTGGCAGAGGGGGTCTGCAGAACAAGGGCAGCAGAGAATTCTTCTCTGAGAAGCCCTTCCAGCATACCTGAAGGGTTGCCTGGCTGCCCACCTCTGGAGGCAGTCGGGGAAAGACCATCTCTGTACCCAAAAGCCTGGCAGAATTTTATGGAAGACAAGTGAGTACACTCAGTCATATCCGGAGGTTATAGAATTCCCTTCTTTCAACCCCCCCTTACCGTCAAGCAAATATCTTCCAGATGTTCCACCCAATCTGAGGGACCAAGCAGTCATAGAAGTTTCAAAACTGCTAGAAAAAAGAGTCATCCAGGAAGTCCCGGCAGACCAGCATGGATCCGGAACTTACTCAAGGTTCTTTTTGATACCAAAAAAGACAGGGAACTGGAGACTGATTCTGGATCTCAGCAGACTAGACAAGTCTGTTCAAAGAACAAAGTTTCAGATGGTCACACTACAGTCCATTCTACCCTTTCTGGGTCAGGACAATTGGACATGCTCCATAGATCTCCAGGATGCTTACTATCACATCAAGATGAACAGGCACTCCAGGAGATTCCTTCGCTTCTGGCTGGGAGCCAGTCATTACCAGTTCAGAGCTCTGCCCTTTGGTCTCACCACAGCCCCTAGGGTGTTCACCAAATGTACGGCAGTGGTCACGGCTCACCTAAGACGTTGAGGATTCCAGGTGTTTCCATATCTAGACGACTGGGTCCTTACTGCTACTACCAGGCATCAACTTCTACAAGCCAGGGACTACACAATCACAATTTGCTCCCAGCTAGGCATTACAATAAACTTCGAAAAATCTGCCTTGTTGCCCTGTCAATGTATTACCTATATAGGAGCAGACTTAGACACAAGAAGTATGTCTGCAAGGCTACCACCAGACAGAGTGACCACAATTTGACAGCAAGTACAAATTCTAATGCAGTGCAAAAGGGTCCAAGTCAGGTTGATCCTTCAAACTCTGGGTTCCATGGCAGCGGCAATTCTTCTAATCCCTCTGGCCCGCTTTCACATGAGAATTCTTCAGTGGCTTCTGTTCACACAGTGGTCTTTTCAACAGCTGCCCATGTCTCACATGATCATGATTACAGAAACATGCAAAAGGCACCTTTCCTGGTGGATGGTCTCCCCACTAGTGTCTCAGGGCAGACCATTCATGCAGCCCCCTCCGGTTGCCACAGTGACCACAGATGCCTCCCTGATAGGGTGTGGGGGGGGCATTATCAGGACAGGACAGTCCAAGGCACTTGGCAGCCTCACGAGTACCACCTGCACATAAACATCTTAGAAATGAGGGCCATGCTCCTAGCGTTGCAAGATCTTCAGGACTCTCTCCCTTCTGGGACCATTGCAATTCAAACGGACAACATGTCAGTGGTGTGGTACATCAACAAGCAGGGTGGAACCAGGTCCTACCCCCTATGTCGAGAAGCACTCAGACTCTGGCAGTGGGCGATCTCCTTCCAACAATTTCTGATTGCGACGCACATCCCTGGGAGGTCCAACATCATAGCGGACAGGCTCAGCAGAGCTATTCTCATGCCTCACGAGTGGTCTCTGAAGCAGGTAGTTGCGGATCTGATATTCTGCAATTGGGGACAGCCTTGCTGCGATCTTTTTGCCACCCCCTTCAACAGCAAATGCAGCAACTACTTCTCCCTTCTTCCACTTCCAGGTCACTCACCCAGAGATGCTCTAGTCCATGATTGGCCTCAGGGACTTCTTTATGCCTTTCCCCCGTTTCCAAAACTCATACAGAAAGCAATATTGTTAGACTGCAAAATGATCCTCATTTCCCCCTACTGGCCTCGACAGATATGGTTTCCGTTCCTGCACCATTACCTTCTCGATCAGCCCTGGACTCTGTATCCGATTCCAGACCTACTGATTCATCAATCAGGTGGGCTGCAGCAATCCCTCCAAACATTCCAGCTCACAGCTTGGTTGCTCCACTTCCAACCCTAGCCAGGCTTCCCAGCATTTCCCCGGCCGTTCGTGAGATTATTGTCTCCTGTCACAAGTCCACCACTCGAAAGACTTATGCTAGCAAATGGAAACGTTTTTCTTGCTGGGCAGAGGCTAGCAACATAGATCCCTTTTCAGTCCCAGTACACAAAATCTTGGAGTTCCTAGCAGAACCTTTTCATTCTGGGTCCGCTTCTGCTACAATCAGGGTTCAATTGGCGGCCATCTCTAACTTTCATGTTGGGTTGTCTAATGTAAACATTATGTCTCATAAGCTGTGTAAAGTTTTTCTCAGAGGGACTACTCTCCTTAGGCCCTCGGTGAGAGATCCCCCTCCTCCTTGGGACCTTAGTTTGGTACTAACCTCCTTAATTATGCCCCCTTTTGAACCGGCAGCATCCTGCTCTATTAAGTTTCTATCTTGGAAAACTCTCTTTCTGGTAGCTATTACTTCAGCCAGGCGCGTCTCTGAACTTCAGGCACTAAGTGTTCATCCTCAGTACTTAGTTTTTCATAAGGACAGGGTTGCTCTGAGGACTAATCCCTCTTTCCTTCCGAAAGTCTGCTCAGAAAATAATCTGAACCAATCTATAGACCTCCCTGTGTTTTTCCCTAACCACACCAATGAGGCAGAATACAAATTACACCAATTGGATGTTCATAGACAATTGCGTTTTTACCTGCATAGAACGAAGGATATAAGGAAGTCGGACCAACATTTCCTTTCCTATGCTCGGGGCAAACAAGGTCTCCCAGTTTCCAAAGTGACCTTATCCAGGTGGTTGTCTCACATTATTACCTTCATCTATCAACTGAGAAACAGAGAGTTGTCTATCAAACCAAAAGGTCATTCTACTAGGGCTTTGGCCACCTCTGTAGCCTTCCAGTCTAGGTTGCCCATGGACTCTATCTGCGTAGCTGCTACGTGGGCGAACCCTCATATCTTTATTTCTCATTACAAGTTAGATATGGTCTCCAGAAGTAGAGCTAACTTTGGTTCCACTGTTCTGAAAAGTCTGTTCCAATGAGCCGCCCAGGATTGTAGGTGCTTGGGACACTGTCCCAACCAGCAAGAAAGGAAGGCGAGATAGACAACTTAACATAAAGAAGTTATATACCTACCATAACGTTCCATGTTAGTTGTCTTCATCTCACCTTCTTTCTTGCACCCCCCCCTCCATCCCCCTGTCCTATTGGACCGAGAGGAGTTCAGGTTTCACTGGCTGAGTGTTTTCTGGTTTGTTTCCTCTACTGACTTAGAGAGTATGACAGGTATGCTCAACCTTTTGCTTGGAGGGGTTCATTATATAGCTGTGGCTAGGATTAGCTATTTCAATTGAGATCTGGGTAGCTAGTGCTAGGCATCATGGGATAAGGGGTAGCCTTGAGCCAGTAAACAGCTCTCGAGCTATAGAAGATGGCTGAGTCGGAGCCGAGGATCGGCTCCGATCCCAACCAGCAAGAAAGAAGGCGAGATGAAGACAACTAACATGAAACGTTATGGTAGATACATAACTTCTTTTTCTGTATTTTCTGTTTTATATTAACTTCAGTGATTACAAATTTTTCAAGTTCAAACAGTAATTATTTTATTCAGTTATATATGCATGCATATATGTGTGCCATTTGTTGATTCTGTTAGCTCTACTAGATCGGCAGCCTCTTTTTAGGGGAGACCCGAGATGTTTCTTCATATTGATTAGTGAAAACTTGAATAGGTCAGGGAAGTTCCCCTACTCGCCATTGTTGTGAGTGGGACCTATTGTGCATGAGTACTTCTTGTTTCCTTTTCAGGCACAGAGACAGGTCGAAGATACAGGGAGGCAGATGGACAGAGAGAGAGAGAGAGAGAGAGACGGAGATCATGAAGTAATAAGAAAAATCAAGTAGAAAGCCAGTCTTGAGACCAGAGAATTCGTGCAGGATTCTGAGGAGTTGTTTTAAAGAAACCTGCTTGATGTAGATGAGTCTGCAAATAATGGATGTATAATAACAATCAACCAGTCAGAAGGGTTGCGAGATGGTTTACATAAAGAAATGGTGATGTAAAGTGAGTGAGACATTTCTTGGGTTGACATTACGGAGAAAATACAGAAGGATGCAGAGACAATCCTGAAGAATGGTGGTGAGATGGAAAAGAAAACATGCAGAGAAAGTAAAATAAGGCAAAAGGGGAGTAGCAGAAATGAAAAGGGCAGAAGAAAATGAATGGAAGTACATGGTAAGAATTCATAATAAGGATGACAAGGAAATGGACAGGGATGAAGTGTGGGACAATTTAACAGCTCCATTGGTTGTAAAAACGCATGAGGTAAGAACATTTATTCTTCTTAAAAAGAGGCATTTTGTGACATTATATTTAAGGTTGTTTTTTTCAATGGAAGAATATGAAAAAGAAAGACCATAACCCATGGAATCTTTATATGATAGAAGCATTTAAAAGGGAAACAAATAGGAAAATTCATGTATAATTTCAAACTGAGGTGGAAAGAGAGACTTTGAAGGACACTGGAAAACGTTATGTAAAGAAGTATTAGACATTGCAAAAGTTAAGGATAAAGGGGGTTTATGGACTGGTGGATGGAACTGTATTATTGTGTTAACCGAAAGAGAAAAGATACGCATATACCGAACTTGATAAATGTGGAGGGGAATAGTGATGTTCTAAAATACTGAGGGCAACCCAAAACATTTTTTTTGGAAAATGAGGACATTTGATAAGTAACTGATAAAAGAAAATGTTATATTTTTTGAGGAAATGGGACATGATGCAAAAAAAGTGAAATTAAATGTTATAAATGTAACAGAATTGGACAAAATGAAAATAAGAGTTAAGAAAATAAAAGAGAGGACATTTTTAGAAGTAGTAGAAACAGAAATAAACATTAGATGAGAAAAAATAGAGGACGTAGAAGGCTCTGAAATAAGTGAGGAATAGATAATTTGGGAGAAAGAAATAAAAATAAGAATTTTACTTGTAAAAGGGTAAAAGGTAGAAAAAGAAAATTTAAAGGAACAAGTACAAAAGAAAAAAAGAAAATGGATGAAAAAGAATATATACAACTAATGGTTGGAAATTAGTATAATGGTTAAGGTGTTTGACTCAGAGACACAAGGTACAGTGTTTGATTCTCACCTTCGGATAGGCGTAGAATGGCTTATTAATTCAGCTAGCCTAGTAATTAGCTATGGACATATCAAACCATGAATCTAAGGAAAAGAAAAAATTCAAAATTTAGAGTGCTTTCTTTGACCGTGAATAGTATGAAGAATATAAGAAGAAGAATGGGGATTTTGGAGTGATGTAATACATGTGATGTAGATATAATTATATTAGAAGGCACAAGATTTTTAACAAACTAAGAAAGATTACAAACAAAGAAACTATGGGGAAGAAAGATAATCTGGAATTTGGGAAATGAGAGATGTTATGGAATAGCCGTATTCTGTAGAAATACAGTAAAGATGTTAGATATAACTTTAGCAAAAATAGGAAGATTAATCATTGTAGATTAAAAATGGAAAGAACAAGAATATAGAATTATAACATTATATGCTTATACTAGTTGTAAAGAAAGCTTATTTCATCAGAGTTTCAACTATGTAGTGATAAATATGAATATTATAACAACAGGAGACTTTAATTGTGATTTAAGAGGCAAGTGTAAGAAGAAAGGAAATAAAATAAGCAGTTATAAGATGTGGTAAGTTATTAAAACGTCGGTACAAAAATTAATGGACTTACAAAAGGGTATGTATAGAACCGAAATAAATTATTTAATAATGTCAGAGGGTTTAGTCATAGGTGAAGGGGAGATAGTTGAAACAGGATTTTTTATCAACTTGCAATATTGCTACAGACAAAGGAAAACAAGGAATACATAAAATAGGCAAAGGAATAAAAATGATAAATGAGAAAGGATTGAAGAAGGAAAGACATTAGTAATACAGTTATGGGAACATCATATTACTGTGAGAACATTTTATTAAAACTGGTGTGAATGGTGGATGATGATTAAGTAAAAATATTTGTTACAGTGGCAATATGATGTGACAAAAGAAGAGAAACAAAAATATAAAAGAACATGTAACAATGCATTGGAAGATTTAGAACATGATGAGAGAAAGTACTTTGACAGAGTAAAAGATTAATGTGAATTAAATCAATAAAAATACAAGAATTGTTATATAAGTGAAGATATTTTTACAAGGAACAAGACAAGTATCGAGTTACTTAAGCAGATTACTAAAGGAAGATGGTAGTCTAATAAAAAACATAAATGGACAATATGTTCAAGAAGTGTTTAAAGAAAAAAGAAGGAAGTGAAAAAACATGGAAAGTAAAAAAAAGTTAACAGAAAAAGAGAATAATGAGTTGGAAAAGGAGATTTCTTTATATGAACTAAATTGTATTTATTTATTTATTGACATTTGTTAACCAGGTTAGTCCAGCTGAGCCAGAAGCCCATTTTCAGTGGAGACCCAAGGAGAAAAGCTACAAGACATGTCTTGATAATGAATTCAATAAAAACATGTTATCTAACATAATAATACATAGTAGCTGTAGTGAAAAAATACATAAAAAGTGATGTTATGAACAAGACAAGCAAAGATTGGAGTAAATAATACAGCGTCTGAGTTTGCAGTTTACAAGAAGTAGGTGTAACTGAAAGAAATACAGCATTGATTTACTTAAGGTTGAAACATCTCTAGACTGACAGTCATAAGTAATCAAATTATGATTGAGTCGTTAGTAATCTAAGGACAGTGTAGGAGGAGAATAGCCTAGTTAAAAGTGCAGTTTGAGATTATGTACAAGTATAGTGCAGTTCATAGGTTGGTACTAGGCTATCAGCCCTAGGGCCTATACAAGCCTACCCATAACAATTCCCTGGCTATTTCTTCCCACACAGTGGAATGAACCTCAAGTTTATATAGTGTGTAAATGCACAGTATATAGAAGGAAGATAGGATGTAAATATCATTGAGTAGAGAGAGTAAATCAGAGAAGAAAGGGTAAAAGGAAGAGATAGAAGTATGCTATAGGCAGGAGGGTAAACAGATGAGAGACTGGGTAGACAGTTATGTGACATAAGGTTGGGAAGGGATGGGGGTTTTAGGTAGGATCCTGACATGGACAGATCCATGAATCTAAAAATAGTAGTTTTAGTTGCTTTTTGAAATGGCTACTGTATAAGGACAAGTAAATAAAAATTTGGCTACAGGACCAGATGGAATATGGTATAAAATGTATAAAAATTTAAATGATTTGCAAATATATATATATATATATACATATATATATATATATATATATATATATATATATATATACATATATATATATATATATATATATATATATATATATATATATATATATATATATATATATATATATATATATATATATTTTTTTTTTTTTAAAGATTTTTGAATGAATGCTTCAATTAAGGTTTTATATATAACAAATTATGTAGTAGAATACTTAAATTCATAAGGAAGAAGGACGTTGGAAGACAAAAAACTGGAGGCCGATAGTACTGAATAATAATTATAAGACTTTTATGAAAGTAATACAGAAGAGATTTTTAACTAAAATGAAAAATATGGAAGATAGTGTGTGTGTGTGTGTGTGTGTGTGTGTGTGTGTGTGTGTGTGTGTATGTATATATATATATATATATATATATATATATATATATATATATATATATATATATATAGTGTAAAGGAGAAAGGTTGTCAAGCATTATTCGTGATAATTAGAGAAATTGTGGATGATATTATGAATGGAAAAGAAAAAGTGAAAAATCATAATAGGAGACCTTAATGCGGCATTTGATACAATTATACATGAAATCTTATGGGTAATAATGAAAGAATATAATAAAGGGAGAAAGTTAGGAATGTATGAATATCAGCAAATAATGGCAATAAAGTAAAAATATGTGTAAATGGCTGATTAAGCCAAGAGGTTCATATAAAGAGTGGTGTAAAACAGGGATACCCAATGTGTTGTATATTCTTTGCATTAGTTATGAATGTGATAATCATAGTATGTGAAATAAATTACAAAATGAAGGAGGTGGAGTATGTAAGACCTGAACGGTTAAGAATTCCAGTTCTGTTAGTATTTGCAGATGATATATAGTAATAACAAAAAAAATGGATAAAAGAAGTAGTAATTTGCACAAATTAGTGTCTAGAGGTAACTGGGATGGCTTTAAATAAAGAGAAAGTAAAGGTTTAGGTGGTGTAGTAAAGATAGAGGGTATAATTATTTTACAATGAATGAAATTTCTCTGCTAGGTATAACATTTGGAAAGAAAGAAGTATGTAGAATTCAGTGAAAAAACAATAGAAGAAATAATACAAACTTGTCTTTTCTGGAGAACATATAAATTATCATTCAGAAAAAGGCTTATTTGATAAATTCAGTATGGCTGGGAAAAACAACGTACTTAGCAAGTGTATTTATGTTGCAACATTATTTTAAAAGGAATTATTGCAGATATGTTTTTCATTTATATGGGGTTCTAGATTTAACTCACTAAAATGATGAGTTTTTTTATGTAAATAAAGATGAAGGAGGTTTAGGGTTAATTAACCCGTGATTTATGCTGCTTCCTTAAATTTGTACAAAGTGTTAAAGTGGATAAATGCAAAAAAAGTGAGACTAGTTGTAAAATTATAAAGTAAAATATAAGTATGATAAATTTTTGGATATGGTAAGAAAGAATAACAGAGAAAAAGAGTGTATAAATGAAAAAATAAAATGTTAAGAAGAGAAAATAGTTTTGTGGAAAATAAAAAAAATCGATGATATAGAAAAAGAAAGAAAAGTATGGTATCATTGAGAAATCTTAACAGATGAAAAAAATTAAAGCTGTAAAAATAAGCAGATGATGTAATCAGAAAGTAGCATGTCAAGATATTTTGTGGATACTGGTAACAGATAAATTACCAGTAAAAGGAAATGTGCTTTTATAAAAAGAAAAGTGATAGAATATATTTCCATTGTCAAGAAGAAGAAACTACTGAACATGTGTTTTTCTGATGTAAAAGAGTAAAAAGTTATGGAGAAAACTATGCAAAGAAGTTTTTTTTAAGTTATAAAAGAAGTGGGTAAAATAAACATGGATATGATTAAATATGGATGTTATCAGAACAAAAGAAAAATGTGTTAAAAGAATAGATAAAAAGTTATTTATGTCATATGGGTTATATGGAATAAAAGAATAGATGAAATTATGTTTAATGTTAAATGGATTTTAACAATATTAAGTAAAATCAGATGGTGGTTATGGAAAAAGGAGTGGGGGTCTAATAGGAATGAAAATTAATGTGATTGTAAAGAAAATATGAATATCTGTAAATATATTTGCATATCTATATATTTGTACATTTGTAAATATTTATACACAGCCCCACCCCCTTTTCTATCAACCAATCAACTCCTCTACAGCCTCATCCCCCCTTTCCTCAACCTGCCTATCTCAGTCACTCCTCCTCTCCCACCTAACACCCTAATTCATCTCCCACTAGGATATCTTTATACTTATCCACCATGCCTGGACTCCTACCTCAAACCATTCTCACCCCAGCTATCTACATTTTAGTCTTACTCCCTTTATATCTCACTACCTCCTACTCCCACCACCTACTCCACCCACCCTTCCTATCCTATCCCCCCACTCCCAACCTCCTTTCTTATCACTCAGAAACACACTTCCACAATATATCCACTTCACTAGTTCAGCCCAACCCACTCCACTACTTCAAAATAAAATTATTTCCCTCTCAACTAAGTACTAAACTCCAAAGCTAATACTTTACTTCCCACAACTACTAAACACCAAATGAAAAATACTGCTACCCTTCCTCAACTACCTCTGCTTAGCTGAAGACATGCATCCAAATCCTGGACCAAACACTACCTGTACTGCTAATCTCATCACCTCAAACTATAAAGCAAACCATAAATACCTCAAATTCGTCACTATTAATGCACAATGTGTAAGAAATAAAGTAACCCAATTCCATGCCTGGTTGAACTACAACCAACCCGACATTGTAGCCATTTCAGAAACATGGCTAAAACCTCACATTAGTGACTCTGAAATCCTTCCTCCTGGATTCCAATCCCTCAGACATGACCGCCCAAACAGAAAAGGTGGTGGGGTAGCCTTAATCTACTCTAACCTACTATCCATCACTCCATACCCTAATCCTATCCCCACATTCAATAATGCAGAACTAGTAACAGGCCTGCTAAAAGTAAGTAACCACAAAAGCATTTGTATCATTACTCTCTATATCCCCCTGGTAACAACACCACTGCTCTGGAGGACATACTCGTCTGGACCTCGACTCTATATCCCCCTGGTAACAACACCACTACTCTGGAGGACATACTCCTCTGGACCTCGACTCTATATCCCCCCTGGTAACAACACCACTAATCTGGAGGACGTACTCCTCTGGACCTCGACTCTATATCCCCCCTGGTAACAACACCACTACTCTGGAGGACATACTCCTCTGGACTTCGACCAATATTAAGCAGGAGACCTATATACTTGGAGATCTTAACATCTACTGGAATAAAATCAGTAACCCCAATCCCACCATATCCAATCTATTTAACTATAAACAAATTACTAACTCCATCAACAGGCCCAATAAAACAAACCCCCCAGGTACCACACTAGACTGGATCCTAGCTTCCCATCCCAATAAAATCTTAAACTCTGGCATCACACTGACCATATAGGAGACCACTTACCAGCATTTATCTACCAAGCTTCCCACTCCTCTCCTCATCTTCACCAAGTCATCCACACATGTAACCTCACAAACTTTGACCAAGCTACCTTCTCTAACTCCCTGAAACAAACAAATTGGAACCCACTAAAAACCCTTCCACTAGATAATGCCGTAGAATTTTTCAACTCCTCCTTCTTAAACATCCTCAACTCCCTAGTGCCACCAAGAACAAAAAGAGTAAAAACCAAATCCGTCCCTTGGCTAACCAAAGATACCAAAAAACATATGCTACAAAGAGACAAATCCTGGAAAACATACCATCAAAACAAGCAGCCTGAAACTTTTCTTAAATATAAATAACTCTGCAACCTTGCTAAAAAACAAATCATCAGAGACGAAAAAGTCCTCCTATATTAAACTACAGTCTAACCAATCTAAAAGCCCAAAGCAATTCTGGAACTCCATTAATTCTCTTCTCAACCCAGGTACCAAAAGCATCCCCTGCCCTGACCCCATCAAATCTGACCCTGAAATAGCCTCTCTATTCAACTCCTTCATCACTAACTCCATAGCTGAACTGACCAAAACCTTCCCTAACAATAACCCCTCCCCTCAATCCACCCTTTTGTCACCACTACCTACAACACCCTCCGCCCCCAGCCTTCCTCCCATATTCAACCTTAAACCCATCTCAACATCCTATATAAAAAAAATACTCTCCAAATTAAAGCCTTGCTCCAATGCCCCTGACAATATCCCATCCTCCTTCCTGAAAATAGCTGCAGATGGTATCGCTTTTGCTATTAGCATCCTGATCCATAGATCCAAACTAGAATCTTATCTTCCCAAACTATGGCGCACTACCTTCATTCTACCTCTCCATAAAGGAGGCAAAAGCAATAACATCTCCAACTTCCGCCCCATAGCCATCCTCTCCCCAATTTCCAAACTACTAGAAAAATGCATTCACATTCAGCTCATGCCATTCTTAGCCAATAACCAACTAATCACTCCAACCCAACACGGCTTCCTTCCAGGCCATAGTACAACCACTGCACTTCTCTCCTTCCTAGAGACAATAAATCTTGCCCGGGATTCTTGAAAAATAGTTTCTACTGTTCTTCTAGATCTGTCCAAGGCATTCAATACAATCTCCCACACCCATCTCCTAAACCATTTCTCCCAGAATACCTTACCCTGGTTCTCTAGCTACCTCTCCAATAGATCTCAAGCTGTAAAATGGGGGACAGGCACCTCAACCTTCCTTCCCACCCCCACTGGGATTCCCCAAGGATCCATACTCAGTCCAATGCTGTTTAACATCTTTATTAACAATTTCCACAAAGCCATACCCAATACCAAAATTGTACAATATGCAGACGATTTCACATTAATCTGCAGTGCCACCAACCTACCAGAGCTTCAGACACTGACCCAAGTTGCGTTCTCCACCACTGAAAATTGGATGCTTCAGAATCACCTCTCACTAAATGCCAATAAATCCAAAATACTATTATTCTCTCCCTCAAAGCTTCTCCTCTTGATAAAAATTAATTCCAAATCATTAGCCAAAATAACTCCACTATAGAGGTTGTTCACTTTGCCAAACTACTTGAGGTCACTATTGATGAACATCTGAAATTCAACACTCACATCCAGCAAAACATTAAGAAAACCCATATAAAACATGGCCTGCTATACAGGAACATCCAATTTCTCTCTCCTTCCACGAGACAAACGCTTGCCACTACCTATCTACTCCCCTCACCTAATGTATGGCGCTCCTCTATTAACTAACTTATCTGCCACAGTCACTTCAAAATTGGAAGTCTGTTATAATAAGATTTCTAAATTTGTCACCAAAGCCAAATACCCCTCCCATCACTGTATTGCCCTTAATTTGTTACACGAGCTTGAACTCTCCAACCATCTAGACTATCTTCAGATTACCACAGCCCAGAAAATAATCTTTCAACCCTCTAATTGCCCTGCTCTGTGCAACATCCTTCTCCCTTACACCCCTCTGAGAACTCCCAGATCTACTCACAAAACCTAATCTGTGTCCGAAAACCCAATCGCCCTGCTGGTCAACTCCTGCTATCCTTTTCCTTAGCAAAAACATGGAATTCTCTTCCTTCCTCTCTAAGGACCTGTGCAAACTTTGAAACTTTAAATCTCAGTTACATTCCTACCTTTACTCTAACAAAAAATGCAACTGCATTCTCCCCACATAGTCCTACAATTCTCTCTCCAGCTATGATTACTAGCCTCTCTAGCTATGATCTATAGGCTACCACACACATGTACATATTGTAAATATCAAATCTGTACCATGTAACTAAGAATCTACACCTGCTCTCTAACATGAAATTTAACTGTAAATTGTTCATTAATAATATTGTCTGTATATAACATGTACCTAAGAAATTGCACCTGCTCTCTAGCATGAAACATAATTGTTAAATTGTTCTTATTTTCTGTATTGTATCTGTATCTAAACTTTGTAACATGGAGCTTTTCTCCCTGGGCCTCCACTGAAAAATGGGCTCTCTGAGCCCAGTGGACATCCCCGGTCATCAAACTGGAAATAAATAAATAAATAATAAGTAAATAAATAAGAGGGTTTTTTTGTATATAAATAAAGGATCCCTACTCCTTTTGACAAGTGCCATGGAATCTTTTACATCCACCTGAGCTATCACCAGCTCATGCAGGTGAGATCTTGGTTTAACATCTCATCTGACAGATGACACACTCAGTAGTGCACCATTCCCTTTACATTTGCAATGAAAAGTCAGTAGTGGAAAATAAATCAAAGAACCTGATGTGGAAATATAAACTACAGTAATATTATTTTCCAACAACAAACACCAAGTATGTTACCTGTTAAACCACTGCTAATGCAATGATGACTTGGTGTGTCTTTGGTTAGAATAAAATAGTACATTCAGGCAACTATAAAGCATGAAGCAAACCAACCTGCTTCTGTCAATTGAGATATCCTAATAAATACCACAGCTTGCCCCGTTGCAGTTTTTTTTTTGAGTGAGTTGAAGATGGTTTTAAAACAAGTTGTAATAACATTCCAGTATTGCAATTTGTAAAAATGTAGGGAAAACCTAAGAAGCAGCAACAAAAATGAATTTATACTTTGATTTTGTAATTTTGTATTGTATGGTACAGGTGTGGAAGCAAAAGAAAGCAGAAAGCTACCTTAAGTAATTCTCTTCCACCTGAAGTAATGTTGTTTCAGTACAGTGCTGTTGGTTCTCACTGTAACCCTTCAAGCTTCATTCCTGAGGTTAATGTACACACCTAGCAACGACTTACTCAGAGAATGGTGGTATTATGAGCAGTGTGTTATTCATGTCCTCTGTTCCACAGATGTAGCAAAAATATCATCACTTTCAGCAGAGTAGTCCCAACACATGCGATCACTAATGTACCAGAGCAGATTCGAATTTCAGTTATTGCGTAACAGTAAAATGTATATTAAAGATTACAAAAATGTATATGTACGTTTTTCTTTTGAAACAGAAGGAGTCCATTTTTGTTTCATTTGCAGGTAGTTAAATTGCCCTCTGAGTACTGTGATGGTGTTAACTATGGTAAAAATCTACCTCTGGCTCCTGTTTAACATTTTGTGAAGAAACTTTTTTTTTTTTTTTGATGGGGGGTTGTGTTTGATGTTTCTCATTGCTCACCTTAGCTCTTTATGTCCTTGCTCTGTAAGACATTACCCTGATGTGTCTCATTGTTAGATGTGTTTGCCTCACTATAGGAGAGAGAGAAAATTTTGAAGTGTCAGTTTACTTTGGATTTCCTACCTAGTCAGAATGATAACCAAGGGTTGAGTGCAGGACTTTCATATTCTGGCCTGAGGAGCATCTTTGTGTTCAGGCCTCATGGATAACCATGAGGTAACGTCATATGTTCCTCCATGTGGGGGAGGATTGAACACCTCTTCATTCCTTGTCCACATAAATGTTTTTCCATGTGAGCTTCATGCAGAACCAGTTATCTGCCTAACTTGACTGTTCCCTTCTTCCCAAGGCAGAGACGTTAATCCTCATCTGCTCATTCAGTTAGCCACACCAATGTGACTGCATTTACTGCAAGCACGTGTGGTGCTACACTTCATATGCCACTGCAGGCTTCATATGGAGAAGTGTGGTCGTTCACATCTTTGAAGGAAAATGCATTTTCGCTGTTACTGGGAAGCTTTTCTAAGTGAAAACCTTAACTGAAGAATAGAGCACTATTTTCCACTGACTGAAACACTAATAGTGTGATTCTGTGAATTGCACAGATTTTCCATGTAATATGGTATGAATAATTATGGGATTCTTAAACTTTTTACCTTCCTTCAGGTCTGTTAATTTCTCTTAAACCTAATTGTGGATGGGGTGGGATTTATATATATATATATATATATATATATATATATATATATATATATATAAAATGATTCTGGGAGTCGGTCTTTATTTTTAGTTTAGGACTCAGCAGCAGATTTTTGCTGAGTAAAAAAAGTTGCAGTTTAACATGAGTGCAAATGCAAACCAAATTAAACACTGTAAAGGGATAAGCATTTGTATGTTTAAACAACAGAGTTGCATAATTTGAGTGATGGAAAATTTACAGAATGGTGAAACCCATCATGATCCACAAGGGTTAGATTGCATTAAAAATGAAACAATTGTCTGAGAGTATAGATCTGCATTTATTTTATACCACATTTTCTGTTTTAGAAGGTGGAAATTGGTCAGAGATATAATTTCGCAGTGTGACATCCTAATTTTTGCAAGCTACGTGTTTCAGAAAAGTGACAAGTACTTACAAATGCTTTGGTTGATTTGGGGTGAATGCTTTTGTTGATTTGGGCATTTATGCTTTTGTTGACTGGGTTAGTTCTACTAGGTGTTTGGCTTCTTTTCATGGGAGAGCCAGGGTGGTATTCATACTGAGTACAGAAATCTGACAAGAGTAAAAACAAAATTACTTTATTTTCAATAACTGCTTTTGAAATGTTTTGCATCCTCCTGAGGTATCACTAAACAACATTGTCCTGTCACAGTTATATACTACATCTTTACTATACTTTTATCAACACTGTTGGTATTTTATATTACCTCCTTATATTTTTTTTTGCTTTAATTTTAACTACTTATTAAAAAATGTATTTTCTGCATAATTTGTTTAATAACTTAAGCATAACCATTATTGTAATGTTCTTGGAGCTTTTCTCCCCGGGCCTCCACTGAAAAAGGGCTACTCAGCTCAGTCGAATTCTCCCGGTCAACAAATGTAAAATAAATCAAGCAGATGACACCTCGGTTTACTCTGTCACATAAAGAATTGCACACTCAAAAATGCAGTCTCCCTTCCTTATGCTGCACTGCAGTCACATTATTGGAAGATGAATCTAGGCAGGTGGTGTGGTAATAGAACCCTCAGCCTTTTGATCTTCCATCATTAATAGGTAGTGTCTTACCTGTTGAGCCACTGACACTGACCAGAGACCTCTATCACAAATCTGTTTTACTTCTAGCCACCTGCTAAATGTTTGACAGATTCATTTAGCAGTTTCATTACAAGCAAACTTTATGAAGGGGATGGGCCTAATGAAAAGTTTCTCCAGAAGTTGTAGGTTGGTTAGTTTGATCTTGTCACCTAGCAGAAGGTGGTGGTTGAATCTCTAAAGTACCTTGCTGTGTCTTTTTTATAGTACACTCAGTGCAAGTATCATAGTTAATATTTTAATCATTTAAATTGTCTAAATAGATTCCTTAGATTACAATCTCTAAGTTATTGCTATCATCTTCTTCTTCTTTCAGCTTTTCCCAGTTAGAGGTCACCACAGCGGATCACCTGTCTGCTCATGATTGGCAGTGGAGTTTTACGGTGTCGAGTTGCCAGCGCCCGACCTTCCACTAAAGGCACACACACGCACACACTCACTTCTAGGGCCAATTTAGAGTGTCCAATCCACCTACAGCATGTCTTTGGGATGTTGGAGGAAACCGGAGCACCCAGTGAAAACCCACACGGCCACAATAAGGACATGCAGACTCCGCATAGAAGGCACCCCAGCCGAGGATCGAACCAGAGAACCTCTTGCTGTGAGGCACTCTAAGTTATTGCTATCAGAAGTAAATATGTCATTGGCGAGAAAAACGATCATTCCTAGGAAACTGAGGTCTGGAAAGCAGGTATTTGCTTTTTGAAGTGTTAAGGAACAGAAATAATTTTGTAGCCAACTTTGGAGAAATCTTGAATTTGAAAATGCACTTCTTTGCATCAGTCTGCTGAAAGAAGAGATCAAAATCATCCATGTGTTGTACCAAGTAGAAAGCACCACCTTGTTTCTAATAGAATTTTGCAAAAATTAAAAATATCAGGTGGCAAAATAATAATTCTCAAAGCTCTGCAAAGGTCACTGTAGATAAATATGAGGTTGAGTGTCCCAATCAGGTAACTTGACACTTACTTTATTTTTTATTTTATTTATTTAACATTTTGTTTCCTGAGAAAGTCCGACTTGGAACAAAGCCAATTTTCAGCGGAGGCTCGGGGTGAAAGGCTCCAGAAACATGTCCTTGTAACGTAGGAGGAAACTGGAGTACTTGGAGAATACCCGCACGAACACAGGGAGGACATGCTGATTCTGCACAGAAGGCACTCTAGCCGAGAATCAAACCGGAGAACCTCTTGCTCTGAGGTGACAACATTACCGCTGCACCAACTTTGTATGTAATAAAAGAATTACCAATGTACGGATGTACAACACAAATTTGCAGAAGGCTGCTTAACATTTAGGAATGGTGTACTGTATCAACGGCCTTATCTAGATGTAAGACAATGATGAGTTGACCATTATTTCCATTTTATATATATAATTTTTTTTGCTCTAGTGATGACTGTCATGCTTCCTCTCCCAGTTGCTCTGATTAGCTCGTGTATTCCCTAGAGATGAGAGCCTGCCTCATTTGTTCTTCTTGGGGTGAGATAAAGCACTATTTGTGGTGCTGTCATTCTTGGGGACTGGGAGTTTCTGTTTTAAACCCTGCCTTCCCATTGTGCTTACCCAGTTGATGCTCTTGGGTTCATTTTGCAGTGAGCTCGTAGTAATGTCACTTGTTTCAACAAATGACATAACACTCCAAAGGCCATGCCATTCATACAGCAAGTGCCAACATGTGATTTCTGGTCTCCATTGGGGAATTTGCTTTGGAGTGTGAACATTGGGTATGTCTGTTTACACACTCCCTCCTGAGAGAGGTGATCAAGTATGTGCTTTGTCACTCCTATCCCTTCGCTCACCAACTACTTCAGTGCTTGGGCTGTTAACTGAACCTTGTCCAGCTGGATCTCAGATCTTTATCCATCTTAGACACTGAACTGGGACCCCCTCCCTAAGTCCAAACACTGTTTGTACTTAAGTTACTGCACCTTTGAACATAGCCTATAGTAACTGTTCTAATGTTTCCAGGACTTCAAACTATTGCAGGACTGCCCAAATCAGTTGTCTTAGGATGTTGTCATGCGCTTTCTTCAGATCTAGAATGTTCAGTTGGTCTCTCTCCTCCTCTTCAGCTTCTCCTTTGTCTGCTTCGCTGCAATCATTGGGTCTGTTGTACCGCTTCCGGATATGATTCCAAATTGCTCATCTCCCATCTTACTTTCTACTAGACTGTAGATTCGTTTATCAGTCACCCTCTACAGCACTTTCTTACAGTATGACAGAACTTTGATACCGCTGTACTGCCTGCAGTTGTGAATATCCCTTTGATCTTGTACCCTGACACCAGAATGACTCCTGTCTCATCACACGCTCTAAAGGATTCATGTTGATAGACAAAAACACTTTCACTAAATATGCGTCGGTTTTATGAAGTAGTGCGAGGGAGGTTATAGGTAATTCTTTTATTTTATATTCTTCTGATATGGTGTGTCATTTTGTCTTTCTGCATTTCTTATCATTATTCAGATGTGGAATTTTTTTTTTTTTTCCCTAGCAGTTTCACACTTAACTCGGATGCATGTTTTATATTGTTTATGATATTGAGCTTATTTCATTGTTATTGTTTTTGATGCATTTTTTAAAAAACAAATAATCCATCCATCCATCCTCAACTCCTTTTTCCCATTTTGCACATGGAGTTGGGGTGTCACATCAACAGTAACAATCAGCTCGAGCCAAATTTTACACCACTGGGTGGCTAGCCTGCTGTTGATAAAACCAACCAAACCAAATAAAAATTACTTATTAAAAAAAAAAAAAAAAATACACTTACGCTGAATCTTGTTTCAGCAAAATATTTCACTGAAATTGCTTTCACGGAATCTCTAAATTTATGTGGCACCCCCCACACAACCCTGAAGTTAATATACCTACTCTGAGATCACACATCAGTGGAAAAGAAGGGAAATTTTCACTATCGCTGAAAGTGATTTCAGCAAAAGATTTGCAAAAGTGGTGTCAACAAGGTGAGATGTTTCCACCCTGGCAAGCATTTAATCTCCATAGCTGTTTACATTATGTAGCTGAGGTGTACCAGCTCTCTGTATAGAGGTACAGAACATTCTTATTTTTTACTGCTTGATCCTTCTTCCTGGGCATGTCAGTACTCTGCCAGCCTTACCTGTGCACGTGTATGTCAGTACTCTGCCAGCCTTACCTGTGCACATCAGTACTCTGCTAGCCTTACCTGTGCACGTCAGTACTCTGCCTGCCTTACCTGTGCACGTCAGTACTCTGCCAGCCGTACCTGTGCTCACTAGTACTCTGCCAGCCTTACCTGTGCACGTCAGTACTCTGCCTGCCTTACCTGTGCACGTCAGTACTCTGCCAGCCTTACCTGTGCTCACTAGTACTCTGCCAGCCTTACCTGTGCATGTCAGTACTCTGCCTGCCTTACCTGTGCACGTCAGTACTCTGCCAGCCTTACTTGTGCACGTCAGTACTCTGCCAGCCTTACTTGTGCATGTCAGTACTCTGCCAGCCTTACCTGTGCACGTCAGTACTCTGCCAGCCTTACCTGTGCACGTCAGTACTCTGCCTGCCTTACCTGTGCACGTCAGTACTCTGCCAGCCTTACCTGTGCTCGCTAGTACTCTGCCAGCCTTACCTGTGCTCGCTAGTACTCTGCCAGACTTACCTGTGCACGTCAGTACTCTGCCTGCCTTACCAGTGCACGTCAGTACTCTGCCAGCCTTACCTGTGCACGTCAGTACTCTGCCAGCCTTACCTGTGTATGTCAGTACTCTGCCAGCCTTACCCGTGCACGTCAGCACTCTGACAGCCATACCTGTGCACGTCGGTACTCTGCCTGCCTTACCTGTGCACGTCAGTACTCTGCCTGCTTTACCTGCTGCTTTGTCGCACTGATTTTCTATAGATTATTTAGTATGAAAGGCCTTAAGTCCATTTTTACATTTGTTGCAACTGCTTCCCCAGCACTATATTCCTTACACAGATTATTTATTTATTTGTCTGTTAATCTGGTAAACCCACTTGGCACAGCTGCCTCTTTCCAGGAACAACCGTGGAGAGCTTTCTGATTAAGTGACTTGCTTAGTGTCATGCAGGAGGCACACTCAGCACTAAACAATGGCATGTATTAGCATCTTGTATCCTTAAATCTCTGCATTAAACTGTCAAATCATTGTTCAAGTTAGTCTCCAGACATTTTTATATTGAATGTAAGTTGCTGTCATCTACACCATTTCATTTATTAAATTTTACCAAGTTCTTTTGTATCCTTTTTGTATGTTCATATCATCCCTGTTGCGTGTGTGTGTGTGTGTGATAAGTAAAAAGATACTGCTTATTTTCATATCTCCTAAGTGTCAGAAAGGACCACTCCCAATATTGATCCCATCGGTATCAGACTGGTAACCATCCTTTCTTCTGAGTGAAGTCCATTTGTTGTATTCTTCTGTATCCTTGTATTTAGCCTATGTCATATCTATAATATCATCTGTACTGAAAAAATGTTTAATTTTTTGCTAACTTTTTATGCGGTGGTGTTTTAAATGCCTTATTGAAATCTTAGTAGGCCTAATTTATACCCTTTTCTGGGTCAATACCCAGGCAGTAAAATCAGAAAGCTCTGTTAAACAGCAGTTCTGCTTATTGTAGTAAATTATTTTGAATACAGTATGCAGAACAGCGTATTATGATACTTTTATTCAAGCCAGCGGTACTTTGGGCAAAGTGTCTTTTTAGTTTATAGCATTACAGAGTTGGAAGACTGACTACTTTTATACAAGTGTTAATAATCACACAAAGCAGAAGAGAAAGATTTTTAAATGACTAATATTAACTTCTTGAAGAAACAGCATAAACAGTGACTTGGTCTTACCACATATAAATTTGTGTAGCCATTTGAAATAGTAGGCACCCCTGTCATTTTAATATATCCTTACAGAACTGCATTCCTTAGTAACTGATATCTATAGATCTGTCAGAGTCATTTAATAATGTTTCTGGCATGACCTTCCTGATGTGAAGCCATGCTTCCTAGTGTTCTTTGCTTTGCTATAAACTGCCATGATCAGTGTTGGTCATAATTGCAGAATGTTTATAAATGGAGTCTGCACCAATGGCAGGCAGTAGCTTGAACTCTGTAATATGTACAGGCTATCATAAAGTCTGCCATTTGTACTGGATATTAATGTGCATTGTAGTAAACTGGCCTAGTTGCTTTGTCAGCATTTTCATGAATTTGGACTTTGATATAAACTCCATGCTAATGTTGTGTTTAGAAAGAGATGGCTGAAAAACTTTTCATTAGTGCCTCTGTTAACCAGACAAACAAGGCAAGGATTCCAGCGATTTTATTATTTCAGTATTTAAAAGTTAAAATATGCATGGTTTGTTTCAGAACATTTTATTCAGAAATGACTTGGTGCTTTGAAAAGTATGTAATTTCATTTCTATCAAAGCTTGTAATGACAGAATGTTTAAGGAGGCTTTTCCTGTAGCAGGGTTTAACAGTACTCATATTAACAGCTTGTTTTTTTTTATCTGCATCCCACATCACTAAATGAAGGGCACAGACAGGTGTGGCATGGCTGGGACACGAATTCTGAAACCATTCCAATTCTTATTGTCACAGTGGCTTAAGGAGTTCATTTTAATGTTTTCATTTCCCTGCTTTTGTGAAAATAAAACTGTCCCACGCACTCCCTCAGGAATCGACACACCCCCACTCTGATGTGCGAGTATAACATAACCCTGACAGTTCTCAGAAATCTGATGTTTTAAAACTGAAAGACGTGAGAATGGTTTTAAGTGAGTTTATTGGCGATTAATGATTGGGAACGTGGGAGCTTTTGGAATCACACTTGCCCTGAGTCTGATAGCCTTATTTTAGGGTACTAAGCCATGCTATTTGAATTTCCTGTGCTTTGTTTGCTCTTGTATACTTGATAGAAGCAGGCTGGTGCACTCATATCATGCCTCATTCTCATGTTATACATTGTCATGTACCAGCTTTTCTATGATGTTTTAAGGTCTTTGGAAATTATTTCAGATAACTGCTGTTTGTCCCCGTGTAGCCTTTCAAAATTGGTTGTTGACATGTGCCTCTCAAAATGTTTTTGTAACACTGTTGTTATTAGCAGTTAAACAAAGACATGAAATGCGATGGATCATTAATTATTTATTTTTTTAACTAAGACCTTGACATTATAAATGTTTTCAGTCCAAAACCACTCTCATGGGTTACTTTTATAAATAAATAAATAAATACGCAAGGTCACAAAAACATTCATTTCTGTGTTGTTTTCTTTTGTAACGCAGACATTAATGTGACAAAAGTAAGTGACCCTAAGAGGAAGATGAACAGTAGAACACAGATGTTTTTTGAACCTGTTTTAATAACTGTTTCATGTGTTTTTGCAATCAACACATCACCAAAGTCAATTAATTCCTTCTGGTAATATTCTGGTATCCAGCCAACACCGGGGTGGCAACAGTAGCTCTGCCGAGAAAGTGTCATACAATCCTCTTTCAGGGAAAAAAACAGAAACCTAAAAATGTTCACAGTGCATAAATCAATCATTTGTGTGTATTGCATCCTGGAAAGCGACAGTCAGTACATTCTTTAAAGGAACTTTTTCCTATCAGCTTGCATTGTAGCATAGACATCTTGACAAAGTCAGAAAGAATGGCGGGGGGGGGGGGGGGGACAAAGACCCAAAAATAGGGACAGAATTTAAATATTGTTGCTGTAAACTTGGAAAGTTGCTAGAATAACACATTTTGCATAATTGTGTATTTTCTGAAGCATATAAAGTCTGAAACTCAAATATCTGTCATTATTTAATAACTTCAATGATTTGCCAGAAAACCATTTTATGAGCAGACCAAAAATAGGAGACAAAAATCTGGATATTCTGAGAAAATTTGTTCAGTTGAGAGTATTGATTGTAGCCACCCAGAAAAGCAGAATATATATAATTACATGCTGAACAACAGTGACAGAGAAGCAGGTACCCTGTAGCACTTAGCATTTCATGTGAGACAAGACATAAATGTGATGGTGGCAGTTCCAAGAAAAGCAGCAGTGATAGTGCAAATGTGTCAAATCACAAGAGATTGAGGTAGTTTAGTGTTTGCACTCTGGACACTGGGCAAGGCAGTGATACTGCAAATGTGTCAAGTATCAAATCACAAGAGATTGAGGTAGTTTAGTGTTTGCACTCTGGACACTGGGCAAGGCAGTGATACTGCAAATGTGTCAAGTATCACATCACAAGAGATTGAGGTAGTTTAGTGTTTGCACTCTGGACACTGGGCAAGGCAGTGATACTGCAAATGTGTCAAGTATCACATCACAAGTGATTGAGGTAGTTTAGTGTTTGCACTCTGGACACTGGGCAAGGCAGTGATACTGCAAATGTGTCAAGTATCACATCACAAGAGATTGAGGTAGTTTAGTGTTTGCACTCTGGAAACTGGGCAAGGTGAGAGGCATAACAAAAATTCAGATATTTGAAAAGTATACACAAGATACTTGTAAAGGAAATGTTAAGGAGCAAGGGGTTTGCCATGAATTTGGAAGAGGGGATATGATGGCATAAAGCATTTCAAGAAGAAATTATAATGACTTTCTCTATAACAGTGGAGAGAGAGAGAGGGGGGAAATGCATGGGGGGAGGGGGTCATCAGGTGTACACAATGTAGATGATAGGGATCCCTAGCCGAAAGAAGTAACCCAGGGGTTAGACCTGATTTGTAGATTTAGCCATGTGTCTGATTAAGAGCAAAGTAACTACAGTAGATCTGAGCATGCTTGTATGTGAAGGCACAAGACAAGCTTGCCAGCAGGAAATATAGTTGAGACATACATGAAAACAATAATCACAGATGTTCATCATATTGTTCCTTGTTACAGCCCTAATTTTTGGATTTCCTATACGTAGGTAGCCTGACTGGCCAACCAGACTTCCCGAGCTATACCATATCCCAGGACCTCAGCTGATACCCTCCTACTGCTCTGCAGAGATGTCAGTGGTGTAAGAGTTGTATCAGCTGGTGCAATCTTCAGATATTTCCTGCCCTGAAGTATAACAAACTATGCATGATGTTTACTATCATTGTCAGTCAGTTGGCTGGCCTACTTCCAGAAGCCACATAAATACCCAATAGGGGATTTTCTTATCGTTTCTTGCAGAATTTGATGTTAGTTGATGCCTGATTCTGAAACCAAAATATTTGCTTACTCTCCAAGAGCAGAAAACCAGATGCTGACTTTTGGGGTGGTTCACTTTCAGTGTGGCACTCCTGGTACATAGATAATGTGTGAAGACGTGAATATTTTATGTTCATGATGTGCTTGCTGCACTTTTCACATATTGCTGCTTTGTCAGCTGAAGAGAAAGGAAGTAAATAGGGTCATGACATGTGGCCTAAAGTGATGCACCTGAATCAGAACAATAAACAGAATGCAAAGCAGGCCAAAACCAGCTTTGAATATAACATTACTGAAATGAATAAAAACTGAATGGAAGCAAGGAAACAAACAAATAAGTTGTTTTCTAAGGATAAACTACCTTGTACCCCCATATGGGGAGCTATAAGTACCAAAGCTTTGGTGGGAGCAGGGATAGCCCCCCCCCCCAAAAAAAAGAAACATTTAATATCTCATCATGGGTTCATATGTTTTAAGTGCTTATGAGTACAACTATTTTTTAACCAAGAAATCAACATTGGGGCTTTCAGTTTGCTTTTGATTCACTTAAGTGCATATTCTGAAAATCATTTTTGGAGATTTGAGATTCAGGCAAGCAAAATTTGATGAATGTTGTGAACCTAAAAGTGATGGTTTTAAAAACTACTGTTTTAACTTGACCTTTAAATATGGCTTGATCTTTGTGTGTCCGTCTTTGATTCAAATTACCTTCTTCAAAGTATTAGTACCAAAACAAACGTTGACTAGTGAAGCAAAATCACTTTTATTCAATTCAGTTTAGTGCTTTTATTCCTCAGTTGTCTCAGAGCTTCATCAGACTAAAGCTGACCTAAATTCTTTGCTTCTGGGTATTCCTGTAAATGTTGCTAGTGTTTCTTTGTAGTGAGATTGGCATCTTTGTCTAGTATTACGTTTTCTTTCTGAAAAAGGCATCACTATGGCTGTACCTGAATTTTTTTGTAGTCGCCGCTCTACCTCTTAGATGTCCCTTTGCTTGTCTCCAAATGTTGCCATCCCCTACCCTGTAAAATCTGACATATCTTTTTTTAAACATATTTATTAAATTGCAGTTTACACAAGGATAGCTACACATACATTAGTAGAAAAAAATTCTAATTATATTTTCATTGTTTTTCTGCAGTGTGCACATTTTTTTTTAATGTCGTCATTCACTCGAGTATTACATAAATTGCTCAATTCCTGCCTTCCCTTAAATCTCACCTCTTCTCCTGAACTTTATTCTGCAAGTATTGTTAACACAAATTTTGTGTATTTCCATGTAATTTGTTCCATCCCTTTTCAAAAGATAGCACTTCTTGAACTTTTATTTCCTGTACAATATTAACTTACGATTGGTTTAGATTTTGGTTTCCATTTTCTAGTAACTGCTCTCATAGGTATGCCTGCATCCATCAGATGTCATGATACGTGTCACAGTTGTTAAGGGATTATACCTCTCATCCTCTTAGGACAAAACATCTGGACAAAGCCACATATAATGGTGTGACAAAGGCCCAGAAATAAGGACACTTTTTAAATATTGCTCTTACAGACTTAAAAAGTTGATAGAGTAACAGGTTTTGCATTAGCATTAATTTTCTAAAGGATATTAAGGCTGAACATCAAATGTCTGCCATTATTTTCTGACTTCAGTTCTCAGTGATTTGCCAGAAAAGTACAGCTTTATGAGAAACAGACCAAAAATATGATTCAAAAATCTAGTGGACATTCTGCGAAAATCTGGACAGTTGAGAAGTATGTAAGGGATACTTTAAGCTTCTTCTTTTTTCCTACTTTTTATGGGCATTAAGACCTTATCATAACATAACATAACTGGAGAGTTTTTCATTCACTTCATGATCTAATTATGAGCACCATAATGGAAATAGGTTCATAGGTAGGTACTAGGCTATTGGCCCCAAGGCCTATATAAGCCTAGCCAAAAAGGGTACCTTGGCTTTCGCCACCCAAGAAAATGATTTTCCTGTGCCCCTGTCGAGCAGAGCCACAGAGGTGAACCCCGGGGTGAATTTCCTATTTCCCATCCAATCATCAAGATTTTTCTTGAGGACTGCTAATGAGGAGCTTTGTTTGATATAGATAGGTAGTTTGTTCCAGAGTATGGGAAGTCTCTGGGATAGGAATCTATCCCTCCAGCATGTTCTGTTTATTGTGGTGACAAGGTTTAGGTCCCTAGAGTTTGTACCTCAGAGGGATTGGGATTTCTTTAAGTGGAGCATGTCCAACAGCTCTGGGTTTGACATAGCTTTGTATGTTAGGCAGAGATCACCTCTGAGTAAGCGATATGGGACGGAGTAAAGCTAGAGTTTTTTGAGACGGTCTGTAGGGCATCTGTTTGAGGCCACTAATCCTCTTTGTGAGGTATTTCTGCGGCCTTTCCAGTTGTTGTAGATGTCTTGTGAGGTGCATACCAAAAGGGGCATTGTACTCTATAATGGGTCTAATGAGTGACGAGTAGAGGGGAACAATGACCTCTTTTTTCCTGGATGAGAAACCTTTTGTGATGATTTCCTGACTACTGTGGCAATGTGATTATCAAAGGAAGGACTACTGTCCACCTGATTATCAAAGGAGAGACTACTGTCCACCTGATTATCAAAGGAGAGACTACTGTCCACCTGATTATCAAAGGAGAGACTACTGTCCACCTGTTGAGAGTAGAGGAAGTGATGAGCTGAAGGAATAACAGGGAATGTCTGTTAACTGTTAAGGAGTCCTTTATCTTTCCCTTGATAAATTGATTTTTGAATCTGGAAACACTGCAGTGGCAAGTATTCATCATACAAGATGACAGCAGTTCTAGATGTTGGACACCTTGACACTGAGTTTCTCCACTACAGAGGAGGGGAATACAAGGTTTAAACCTCCTAGTATGATGTGCCTGATTTGCCTTGCAAACTGTTGAACTCTTCTCTGGAAGAAAAGATATACAAGTTAGCATTAAAGTTAAAATGTTGTGCAATTATCTATATTTATGTTCCCTTTGTTCAGCAGAGCATCTCCTTGTCAAATGTCTTTTGTAATAATGTTTACTGACATACTTTTTTCATGCACCTAAGTTATCAAATTTGTTATACCTTGTCCAGTTCTCAGTTTCTCAACCACAGTGTCACAATACCGCACTTGCCTACTACAGTCAGTAGACCTTAGGTTAAAGTGTTTCTGTTTTTTTGAAAGAGGGCTGTACCACCTTAATCCATTGAATGTTGGGGCTTCGCCCTCACGCATCCAATACCAGTTCAGTGAAAAGACAAATATATTTATTCCCTGTTCTTTGGGATGATGCAGCCATGAAGGTGGTAGTTATAGAGATCAAAGTCATGGGGGCATATGCAACCCCCCCCCTCGTTGTGAAAACAAATCTGTTGTAAAGCTGCCTGAAATGTATCACAGCGTAAGGTAGTGCCCCGTAGGCTGGGCATGATATTGTCTGCTTTAGTAAGGTGGCATAGAGCCCCACTTCAGGTGTTGACTGACGTCACTTACACACATTTTCATCTTGCATGTCGCTTCCTGATGAAGGAATATTTGTCTGACACTCCTATGAATGAATACTTGAAGTAATCATAACTTGGTCATGTGAAGGCCTGGAGAAGTATCCATGAAACCAGATGGTATTTGCTGTTATGGGTTATTTTGGTGACAAATTATTCATTGAGTATGGATGAACAGGCATTCATCATATCAGGCAGCAGTAATGCAGCATGAGGTTTAGCGTAAAGATATAGTCATGCTGGTTTGTGCTACATATCAGCTTTTCTAGATAATGTATTTACCTGAAGGCAGTCATGAGCTGAGAGTGAACAGTTATCTTTTGGCATTCATTATTAAACTCGGCTAACAGGATCACTTCAGAGTCCAGATGAAAGTCCACCTCAGTTAATTATGAGGCTTGGGAGTTTCTTGCCATTCTTTACTTTGTGACTCATGCAGGCAGTAGTGATGTTGTTTGATTTCCCACTTATGACAGAAGCTATCAGAGTAGGACAGAAAAATAATATACCTGACTTAATAGGTAGTGGTGCTGCGGTAGCATTGTCGCCTCACAGCAAGACGTTGTCCAGTTCGATTCTCAGCTAGAGCGTCTTCTATGTGGAGGCATGCGTGAATGGGTGTGCCTTCGTTGAAGGTTGTGCTTCAGGGCAGGTAACTCGTCACATATAAATCCACTACCAAACATTAACAGACCGGAGTTCCACAGTGGCGACCCCTAACCGGGATAAGCCGAAAGACCCAACAACAACAACAACTTAATAGGTTCATAGCTGTTTACTAGGCTAGCTACCACAAGGGCCTGTTTAAGCCTAGCCACGTATCCCAAATCTCTGACAAGTTCAGATACCCTTGATAAGTGTAAGCATGGGCCTGGGAGATGAACATTTACTACTTACCTGTGTCCATTAAAGACATAGGTGCCAAACCAGGGATGAATTTCCAGTTTCTCATCTAATTGTCCAAGTCACACTTGAATTGGGTTAGGGAGGAACTCTGCTTCACATGGATAGTGAGCCTGTTCCATAGACAGAGTAGTCTCTGGGATATATACCTATCTCTCCAGCAGGCCCTGTTTATATCACAGCAAGGTGTAAGTATTTAGAACGCATAATTCTGGTGCTGTTGTTTTGTGGATATGTAGGAGGTCCATCAGAGTGGTGTCTGACAATGCCCTGAAGGCCAGTTGGCTATCCACCAGGTGACATACAGATTTGTACCTAACCGCTTGAGTTTATCAATAATGCCCGAGTGGGGTATTGTGTCAGATGCATTGGCCAGGTCAAGGTAGGCATTGTGAATGATTTTGCCCTTATCCATTGCTGTGGTGACCTTCTCAAAGAAGTCCACCAGGTTGAGTAGGCATGATCTGCCCTTGATAAAACCAAACAGGGTTGGGTCCAATGTCTGGAGGTTTACTATGTCTCTGTTGATCATCTCCATGATAATTCTTTCCATGGCTTTACATATAAAACTAGTGAGACTTATGAGTCTGTAGATTTCAGGGTCTGTAGATGGCCCACCTTTGTGGAGAAGGGTGACTGTTGCCCTTCTCCATTCATGAGGCATGAAGCCTGTTTGGAGGTTACAGTTAAATAGTAATTTCAGAGGCCCTGATAGGTCTTGTTTCTTGATATTTAGAAGGCATCCTGAGATATTGTCTGACCCCATTGATGCAGTGCTCTTGGTCTTAGAGAGAGCATTAAGGACCTGTTCCCTAGTTATAGTAGTGGAGTTATATTTGATATTTCCTGAGGGAAGGTTGAGGAGGGGGAGAGAGGTAATATCGGAGCAGAATTTATCAGGTTTGCTATAACTTCTGGCTCAGTATAGGTGGCTCCACTTACAATGAGCTCTGCACACAATTGCTTATTGCCTTTGAGGTTGCAGACATAGCTAAAGAATGCCTTGTGGTTGTCCTTGGCCTGGGAGGCCAAACGTACCTCAAATTTAAGCTTTGGTAGACTTTATTTGTCCTCTGAGTTGTTTGATGAGAGTGCTTTTATCCTGCTGGGTGCTGTGCCTCCTAATTTTTGCCATGATTTTCTTCCTCCTGTTATACAGCTGATTGATTTTGTGATTCCACCAGGGTGGCTTGTTTTTGAGTTAGTTCTGTACTTCTTCCTGGTGGGTACAGCTGCCTCTGTGCAGCTATTAACATGCTTGCACAGGGTTTATGTGAACAGTTTTGCATAGGCAGCACTGTTCTCAGGGTTTATAGGGTCTTGAAATTTTACCAGGTTCTCACTTAATAGCAGGAGGTTAATCTTACAATAGTTCTTGAATATTCCAAGTTTAGCTGGGGGTCCAGGTTTTATTTTTACTTCAAAGGAGACCATTTTGTTCATAGGTTCATAGGTTCATAGGTTCATACTAGGCTATCTGCCCAAGGGCATTTATAAGCCTAGCCCATAGTTATGTGGCTTTCGCCACCCCTTTAGTTTGAATAAAAACTATGCCTATCATTTTTCTGTGCCTCTGTCAAGCAGTGACACTGAAGTAATCCCTGGGGTATATCTGCGATCTCCCATCCATTGGTCAAGATTCCTCTTGAACAAGGCCAGCGAGGTGCTCTGCCTCACATGTACCGGGATTTTGTTCCACAGCATAGGGAGTCTCTGGGTGATGAATCTGTCCCTCCAGCACGTTCTATTTATAACCGTGTCAAGGTTTAAGTCTCCCGCCCTTGTGGTTCTGAGGGATCTAGATTTTTGAGGTGAAGCATATTCATCAAATCTGGGTTTGACATGGCCTTATATGTCAGGCACAGGTCACCTCTGAGCAAGCGGTATGAGACTGAATAAAGCTGGAGTTCTTTCAGTCGGGCAGCATAAGACATATTTTTGAGACCCTTTATCCTTTTGGTGAGGAACTTTTGGGGCCTTTCAAGCTGCATCAGGTGTCTGGTCAGATACATTCGAGCGGGCATTGTACTCAATCATAGGTCTAATGAGTGATGAGTACAGGGGACGATGACCTCCCTTGATCTAGATGTGAATCCCTTCATGATCAGGTGGGCGATATAGGAGGTTTTCCTAACTACTTTAGCAACATGAGTGTCAAGCGAAGACTACTGTCAACTTGGGTCCCCAGATCCCTGATGACTTTTCTGTGCTCAGTGGATTGTCACCTATATGGTAGCTAGGGGTAACCTTGTTTTTCCCGAAGGGTATGACTATGCATTTTTGGCGTTTAACTTCAGGCCATGGCTCTGGCACCAGTTATCCGTTTCTGTGAGGCCCTTCTGGAGGATATCTGTGTCAGATGTGTTTTCGACTATGGCGCCCAGTTTGCAATCATCTGCAAACTTTGTCAGCCATAACCCTCCTGTGTTTGCTTGTACTTCAGAAAAGTAGATGCCGAACAAGAGTGGACCCAGGACTGAGCCCTGTGGGACACCACTTGTGACAGGCTTTGAGTCTGACATGGCTCCAGCAACTCTGACCCTGTGGGTTCTGTCGCATAGCCAGTTTGCAACCCATCTTGTGATGTATGGGTTTACATTCAAGCTGATGAGTTTTTCGATGATACCTGAGTGGGGTATTGTGTCGAAGGCCTTTGCCAGGTCGAGGTAGGCTGTATGGACTGCCTTTCCCTCATCAATGGCCTTGGTGACTGTCTCGAAAAAGTCAACCAAGTTTAAGAGGCAGGATCTGCCTTTGACAAAGCCAAACTGGGTTGGATCCAAAGTCTGCAAGTTCCCTATGTCTTTATTTATGAGTTCCATTATGATCCTCTCCATGGCTTTGCAGATAAGGCTTGTCAAGCTAATGGGGCGGTAATTTCCAGGGTCTGTGGAGGCACCGCCCTTATGAAGTGGGACCACAGTCGCCGTCGCCACTCCTTGGGTGCAGTATCCTGAGGTGAGGCTAAGATTAAACAGCTGTCCTAACTGTGGGTTTAATTCCTCGTTGAGTTCATGAAGCACACAGCCGGGGGCACCATCCGGTCCCATGGATGCTGTGTTTTGCCTTAGTGAGGGCAGTTCTCACCTGGGCGTTGGAGATGTTCGGGGCTACAATCCTCTGGAATAGATATCTCTCCTTTTGGGGGGGAAGAAGTTTGCACTGAACCTGTCAGCCAGTATGTTAGCAATGTGTGTAGGTTCAGTAATTTTCACATCATTTTGAACTAATTCTGAGCATATCTGGGAGTTTCCTCCTAGGTTTCTAACATAGCTAAAGAAGGCCTTATGATTGTCTTTAGAGTCCTTGGCGATTTTTCTCTCAAAATTTGCCTTGGATGATTTTATGAGAGCTCTTAGTTTTTACTTATAATGATCAAAGGTGTCTTACCTTTCAAGGATTTTGCTCTATCTTGTAGTAGCTTCCTCCTTTTGTTGTAGAGCTTGTTTATGGCTGGGGTCCACCAGACTGGACGCTTGCCTTTGGTACAGAGAGTCTTAGTTTTGTTTGGGATTGCCTGATCCATGCAGTCCTGTAGGTGCTGGTAGAAGGCATTTGTAAGTGATTCAGCGGTTTGAGTAATGTTTACCACTGGCTCAGGGGCCTTAAAGGAGACCACACTAGTTTTTAGAAGTGTGAAATCGGCTTTTGAGAAGTTTTTCACTGTGGTCTTTTTGTTTCAGGTGGGGCGGGATGAGGACCTCCAGCGAGATTAGTTTATGATCTGATCTCACCAGTGAGGGGTATACTTCGGTGTTGAACATTTTGATCCCATGTTCGTGATGATGAGATCAAGTATGTTTTCACCTCTTGTGGGGATGGTGACTAGTTGTTCCATGGCATTTGAGTTTATGAACTCCAGGAATCTTTGGGTTAGAGTGTTCGGGCTTGAGTAGTGTTCCCAGTCTATATTAGGGTAGTTGAAGTCACCTAGTATGATGGTGTTTGGAGATACATTTATCCCCTCCAATGTTTTCAGGAAGGCCATGTGAGGTTCCTGAGTTTGAGAGGGTGGTCTGATCTTACCAGGGAAGGCATAACAGTAGGGGGTGTGCAGCACTCTCCCACATTAGTGGATCTGATCCAGTATGGGAGTCTATGTTTACAAAATCCAGGAATCTCTGTGCATGTCTGTGCATGTATGTTTAGTGTTGTATAGGATTCCCAGTTAATAGTGGGGTAATTAGTCACCCATGAATATGGATGAGGCTGGAATGAAAGGTCTGAGATGAGATCCCTCACAATAGATGACCATCCGTCATTATCCTCCTCAGTGTCTTTTTTTCTGAATGAAATGTGTTCATCTGGGGAAAACTCTTAAGTCTTAAGTAAAGGGCATAAGCCTTGTTTCTGTTTTAGCTAAGATGTCTAGTTTGTATGTAGCAACACATATTGCATATACAGTGCTGTACTGACACCAGTGGTACAAAGGTTGCTTTAGCCCTGTGTATAAATTACTGATGCATTAATATAAAATAATGTATTTATATATTACTATTGTTAGTGTAGTTGTGTAATTACACTTAGATGTATGTGTTCTGTCTTTTATGTCTTTTTTTGACCAGTTTGCTAGTAATTTGTTTACCTTGGCTTGTCCTCAAAAACTATCTTTGACTCGGTGGGATTTAAGCAGTTTAATTAAGATGCAGTATCAACACGTATTTAATGGGTGTAGTGACAAAGATCACCCAAATGTCAACAATGCTGCATGCGTGAGGGAAATCCTCTCAGCATGCAAAGCAATAATAAAAAAAAAAAAAAACATAATTTTTTGCAGGGGGGCAAGTTGTCCTGCACCACATGATGTTGGGGGGGTGTCTGCACCTCCAACACCCCCTACTAATTATGGATGTGTGTGTATATATGTGTATATATATATATATATATATATATATATATATATATATATATATATATATATATATATATACACATACACACACACACACACACACACACACACTAACTCCATGATCACACAATACATGGGGAAGGGGATATTCAACATCCCTGCAGATTGTAGATTTCCTGCTGATCATCTGCATTGTTGACCAAGGTGTATAGACAAAACAGGTGCCAACATATGGGAGTTTCAACCAAAGTCACCACTCCCAGATATATATGCACAAGCCAGTGCACGGTCCGAAGCCCGGATAAATGGGTAGGGTTGCGTCAGAAAGGACATCCGGCGTAAAACTTTGACAAATCATTCATGCAGACAGCAGTAAATATTTACATACCAGATCGATCAAGGCCAGGGTTAACGACCACCACCAGTACTGTTAGCCAACAGGTTGCTGGCGGAAACTGGGCTACTGTTGGCCGAAGGAGGAGAAGAGGGGGAAGGCATGGCCGAAGGCTGGAATAGAGGAGAAAGGCTAGGACTGTGGTAGTGAGGATCAGAACTTTGAATGTTGGCTGTATGACTGGTATTGGGAGAGACCTAGCCGATATGGACAGAAGGAAGGTTGGTATATTGTGTGTGCAAGTGACCAGATGGAAGGGGAGTAAGGCTAGGTGTATCGGAGGTGGGTTCAAATTGTTTTATAATGGTGTGGATGGGAGGAGAAATGGCGTAGGAGTTATCGTGAAGGAACAGTATGCTAAGAGTGTTTTGGAGGTGAAAAGAGTGTCAGATAGAGTGATGTTTATGAAGCTGGAAATTGATGGTGCAATGATGAATGCTGTTAGTGCATATGCTCCACAAGTTGGGTGCGCGATGGATGAGAGAGAAAAATTTTGGAATGAGTTGGATGAAGTGGTGATGACTGTACCCAAGGGTGAGAGAGTGGTGATTGGAGCAGATTTCAGTGGGAATGTTGGTGAAGGGAACAGAGGGGATGAGGAAGTGATGGGTACGTATGGTGTTAAGCAAAGGCATGCAGAAGGTCAGATGGTAGTGAATTTTGCGAAAAGGATGCACATGGCTGTGGTGAATACGTATTTTAACAAGAGGGAGGAGCATAGGGTGACATACAAGAGTGGAGGAAGATGCACACAGGTGGATTATATCTTATGTAGGATGGCGAGTTTGAAGGAGATTAGAGACTGTAAAGTGGTGACCGGGGAAAGTGTAATTAAGCAGCATAGGATGGTGGTTTGTAGGATGACGTTGGTGAGCAAGAAGAGGAGGAGGAGTGTACGGGCAGCACCAAGGATCAAATGGTGGAAATTGAAAAAGAGTAATTGTGAGGTGGAGTTCAGGAAAGAGTTAAGACAGGCACTGGGTGGCAGTGAAGAGTTGACAAATAGCTGGATAACTACAGCAGAGCTGGTAAGGGAGATGGCTAGAAAGGTGCTTGGTATGACATCTGGACAGAGGAAGGATGACAATGAGACGGTGGTGGAATGAGGAAGTACAGGAGAGTATACAGAGAAAGTGGTTGGCAAAGAAGAAGTGGGATTGTCAGAGAGATGAAGAAAGTAGACAAGAGTATAAGGAGATGAGGTGCATGGCAAAGAGACAGATGGCAAAGGCTTAAGGATAAGGCGCATGAAGAGTTGTACGAAAGGTTGGACACTAAGGAAGGAGAAAAGAACCTGTACCGATTGGCTAGACAGAGGGACCAAGCTAGGAAAGATGTGCAGCAGGTAAAGGTGATAAAGGATAATGAGGGAAACATACACACAAGTGAGGAGAGTGTGTTGAGCAGCTGGAAAGAGTACTTTGAGGGGTTGATGAATGAAGAGAATGAGAGGGAGAGAAGGTTGGATGATGTGGGGATAGTGAATCATGAAGTGCAATGGATTAGCAAGGAGGAAGAAAGGATAGCTACAAAGAGGATGAAGAATGGAAAGGCTGTTGGTCCAGATGACATACATGTGGAAGCATGGAGGTGTTTAGGTGAAATGGAAGTGAAGTTTCTAACCAGATTGTTTAATGAAATTTTGGAAAATGAGGATATGCCTGAGGA